>NW_024584361.1:0-17912 GCF_018398535.1 Haplochromis burtoni
TTTCCACTCTCCTTTTTCTCCCTCCCTCCCTCGCTCACAGACACATAACGGGTATGGCAGTCCATTCTCCCTGCAGCACGGACTACACTGCCCATGAGGCTACATTCTTTAGGGCTATGCCTGTAACACTCTGCCTATTGCCTTCATATTAAATCATTTTGTGAATAATTTTAAAAAATATTTCTTCACGTCATTTTGCGGGCCGCAAGTAGAGGTGACATGGGCTGCAAGACTGACACACAGGCATTTGAGCCTCTTAATGTATGTTTTGTTTGGGTTTCCACTGGTGTGGAATTCCCAAAAATAGAGAGGGGACAGCCTAACATATGAAACAGGAAACGACCACTGTGTAATCCTTTTATTTCAACAAAGTAACTGTATTCTGAATACCACCTTTTTGAACGGTAACTGTAATGGAATACAGTTACTCATATTTTGTTTGTTAAATACGTAACAGTGGTACATGTATTCAGTTACTCCCCAACACTATCAATAACTTGAAGTAATTGCTATCTGTATGACTTTCTCAGTCTCTCACATCGATTTGGAGGAATTTAGGTCTACTCTTCTTTACATTGTTGCCTTAGTTCTTTAAGGTTTGCGAGCATTTGTTTATGCACAGCTCTCTTAAGGGCCTGCCACAGCATTTCAGTTGGGCTGAGGTCTGGCATTTGATTGGGCCAACACAAAACCTCGGTTCTTTGCTCTTTTTTTCACCATTATGTTATATCTATCACACTTCTCTCTAGAATAGTTTGTGCCCACTATGTAGTCATCTGTGTACTGATGATTAAAGGGCAAGCCCAAGTCATTACCGCTCCACCACCGTGCTGACAGTTAGTGTGAGGTGTTTAGGTTGTTATGGTAGGCTTTTTCTCCAAACTTGGAGCTGTGCATTAAGGCCAAAGATCTCCACTGTCGTCTCATTTATCCAAAGGACATTGTTACAGAAGTGGTGTGGTTTTGTCAGATGCAATTAATTTGTAATTATTCTTTTTTGAAAAAAGAGGTTTTCAGGCAAACCTCTCGGCTCAAACCACACTTGTTCATTTTCTTTTTGATTATACTGTCCTGGGCTTTTACATTCAACATGCCAGCTGAGGGCTGTAGAGTCTGAGATGTAGCTCTTGGTTTTTTTGCAGTTTATCTGATCATTGCACAGTCTGACCTTGGTCAGAATTTGCTTAGACGCCCATTCCTGGGAAGATTGTGGCATTGTGTAAACACACACTTGAATTCTCCAGACCCACAAAATGCAGAAACCCCTGCTTTTGTAGAGATGCTCACACTTGGTGATGATCAAGTGCATTGGATTAGCAGCACCTGGCTGCTATGAAAACAGTAAGAGTACTTTATTGTGTACAAAAAAGCTTGATTTGTTGTGGGTACATGTATGTTGTACACTGTTATATATCTTGGATTGTGTGTTATATATGCTGCATTTAATATGTCTGCTACCTCAGTCTTCCAAGTCTACTGCGTGATCTAGTAGATGTTGATCAGCTCAGTGTTTCATCATACTTATCTTGCTCTTGGTCTTTTATGGTCAACATTATTCACCACTTTAGAAAAAAAACATGGATCAGTGTGGGAGGCTGAGTTCAAACAGTAGAATATGGGGACTTGATTGAAATTGTATATGAATGTGTGGTCTCGCACATCTGAACCCACTGCCATACGCTTTGTCTTTCCAGACACTTTACCACCGCCACTGACATGTCTTGTTTTGAAGCTGGTTAAGATGAAAAACCCGTTCTTCACATTCACCCATGCATTCACAATGACCTCCCCGATTATTTTCTCACTCCCACAAAATCTACTATCCGCAGTAATTGCACAGGAAGATGACTCAAATATCGACATGAAAACGCGGTTTGCTTTAGAGTGTTTGACGCCAAAAAAAGGTCTACCATCTCTCTGTCTCTTTGTCTGCTCCCCTTACTGCTTGTCCCGAGTATCATGCACCATTTCTCTCTTACTCTTCTATCTGCTTTAACTATTGTTCTCCACCTCTGTATTTCTTCCTCACTGCCTCTCTCTCTCTCTCCCTGTGCCGAGTTGTGTAAAGAATGTTAAAAGCCTCTAACACTGCGATGTCCCTGCAGAGCCCCCTGTCCTGAGAGCAGAGACTGAGATGAATGCCAAATGGGCCGCAGCACAGACGCTGACGCCTGCCACCGTCGGGTCTTGTTTGACGCACAACCTGCGCCGGTGCTGGGCATGTGTGAAAGTGAAATAATGGATGTGAAAGGGGCTGCGGGTGTACAAACGAGAGAATGACAGTGACTGGATGAGGAGGACATGCGCGGGTTGGTGGGGAGCTAAAACAGGTTGTAAAGATGACGCAAAAAGAGGCGTCACCTTTAAGCTGTGCGCCGTATCTAGAAAGAACTACAAAGTGCTTTATCCTCACTTATCCTTATTGTAAAGCCTCATGTGTGGCTTAAACATTTATGAATTCAACTGCTGCTCCAAACCAGAATGACACGAGTTAAAAATAGTTATTCCACAATTAAGGGAGAGAAGAGCGTTCCCTTTATGGCTGTCGATGGGTTTTGGCTGTAGCACTCACTGTGCTACGTGTCTGTGTGCAGCTCTAACTGCCACTGCGCTGATATGCTGCCACATTGCCAGCAAAGCAAAGATATTTGATATTCAAGCTCAAGTAACTGTAATGAAATTAAAATTTAATTTATAGAGCAGAGAGAGTTTTTTTTCCTCCCCCTTTGTAATTTATTTTTCCGTGCGGGATGAAAATTAAGTAAATTTACTTTCAGCCTCAGCTTCAAATCTGATCTGCATTAAACCACAAAATTAAATAAGTCCAACGAAAAAATCTCATTCCAGGATTGGTTCCATCATCATGCATGTGTGTTTGAGTAATGGAATATTGTCTGGATCAAGATTTAACCTCTTAGCATTCACGAGGTCAGTAGTGGGTTACTTAGAGGTAGCGGGTTAGGGTAAAGTTGGGTTTTTAAATTTGACATACCTTAACGCTAAATGTGGCTTACTGTGAAATAACTACACAATAACAATATTTCCTAGCTTCTGAGAATGGTTGTCTTTATCTGATATGTGTTGTATACAACCAAACCCTAGCCCTAACCCTAAATGGATTGCCAAAAACCAAGTAAAGGTTAACATAAATAATCAAACCTAATATCTCCTATAGTAAATAGGCTTAAAGAAAGTTTTTTTTCCCACTTGTGGTGCTATGAAACAATGTTTTCACGGAGGCTCGTTCATACTTGTTGTGCCGATCGATAGTTGGTGGCTTTAACTTGTAAACAGGCATCGAGATAAAAGACCACAAGCTGGCAAACATGGAAGGAAATCAATGCATTTGTTAGTCGGGCCTCAAGGATACAAACAATGCATTCTGTAACAGTGAATGCAAGTTGAAGCTTTTGTTTGTTCATTGGATACTCCACAGGGCACCTGTAATTAAACTGAATTAGATGAGACACCTGCACAGTAAACGAGTACTCCGCAGTGTTAGAATTGCAAGTTTGGGGAATCTGGAGGTAGAGTTTTTTTGTAAGCTATTTTGCATCCTGCACGGTCAATTTTATTATATATTTAAACCAAACATAGCAGCAGAATGGGTACCTGTATCTATTTCAGCAGTCTGCATTCACACTATCACGAGACTTGGTTAAAGCTGATGCAATAAATGCTGAGATGTCCTGACTTTTTAATAATCTACCTCATCTTTTCATTTCTGATATGAGTCAGTCTTTTTTTTTTAAAAAAAAAAGTGTGCTATGGTCCTAGTATTAGATTTCATCTGACACGTGCAAGTTCCCCCACTTAAAATGATGACAGAGGTCAGTAATTTGCACCAGAGGTACACTTCAACTGTGAGAGACAGAATGTGAAAAAAAAATCCATGAATCCACATGGTAGGATTTGTAAAGAATTTATTCGTAAATCAGGGTGGAAAATAAGTATTTGGTCACCTCAAACAAGGAAAATCTCTGGCTCTCACAGACCTGTAACGTCTTCTGTAAGAAGCTTTTCTGTCCCCCACTCGTTACCTGTATGAATGGCACCTGTTTGAACTCATCATCTGTATAAAAGACACCTGTCCACAGCCTCAAACAGTCAGACTCCAAACTCCGCCATGGCCAAGACCAAAGAGCTTTCGAAGGACACCAGGAAAAGTATTGTAGACCTGCACCAGACTGGGAAGAGTGAATCTACAATAGGCAAGCAGCTTGGTGTGAAAAAATCAACTGTGGGAGCAATCATCAGAAAATGGAAGACATACAAGACCACTGATAATCTCCCTCGATCTGGGGCTCCACGCAAGATCTCATCCCGTGGGGTCAAAATGATCATGAGAACGGTGAGCAAAGATCCCAGAACCACACGGGGGGACCTGGTGAATGACCTGCAGAGAGCTGGGACCAAAGTAACAAAGGTCACCATCAGTAACACACTACAACGGCAGGGAATCAAATCCCGCAGTGCCAGACGTGTTCCGCTGCTGAAGCCAGTGCATGTCCAGGCCCGTCTGAAGTTTGCCAGAGAGCACATGGATGATACAGCAGAGGATTGGGAGAATGTCATGTGGTCAGATGAAACCAAAGTAGAACTTTTTGGTATAAACTCAACTCGTCGTGTTTGGAGGAAGAAGAATACTGAGTTGCATCCCAAGAACACCATACCTACTGTGAAGCATGGGGGTGGAAACATCATGCTATGGGGCTGTTTTTCTGCCAAGGGGACAGGACGACTGATCCGTGTTAAGGACAGAATGAATGGGGCCATGTATCGTGAGATTTTGAGCCAAAACCTCCTTCCATCAGTGAGAACTTTGAAGATGAAACGAGGCTGGGTCTTCCAACATGACAATGATCCAAAACACACCGCCCGGGCAACAAAGGAGTGGCTCCGTAAGAAGCATTTGAAAGTCCTGGAGTGGCCTAGCCAGTCTCCAGACCTCAACCCCATAGAAAATCTGTGGCGGGAGTTGAAAGTCCGTGTTGCTCGGCGACAGCCCCAAAACATCACTGCTCTCGAGAAGATCTGCATGGAGGAATGGGCCAAAATACCAGCTACTGTGTGTGCAAACCTGGTAAAGACCTATAGTAAACGTTTGACCTCTGTTATTGCCAACAAAGGTTATGTTACAAAGTATTGAGTTGTATTTTTGTTATTGACCAAATACTTATTTTCCACCCTGATTTACGAATAAATTCTTTACAAATCCTACCATGTGGATTCATGGATTTTTTTTTCACATTCTGTCTCTCACAGTTGAAGTGTACCTCTGGTGCAAATTACTGACCTCTGTCATCATTTTGCACAATCGGTGGCTGACTAAATACTTTTTTGCCCCACTGTATATAGGTTAATTACTTCAATATTTTACATTATGTATACTACACAGTTAAATATGTAGTGTGTGATCCAACATGTAGTGCTGGCTCAGACTGAACAAACTGGAAGTTGTGCAAGAAGCAAACGGGAATATTTGACCACCCGTAGAGCTGCTGCATTTGTGAACTTTACAAATAGATGCTGATGAGTGTAAATAAAAGTTGCTAATAACGCATGTAACATCAATACCTGACAATAACAGTAAAAACAGACCTTACAGTAAGTTGCTGCAAGTTCCCTTCCCATATCTAGGGATGCTTTGCTTTCTGGGATGCGGCAGATTCAATTCAATTCAGTTTTATTTATAGAGGGCCAAATCACAACAATTGTTGTCTCAACAATCATATGACCCCCTATGAGTAAGCACTTTGGCGACAGTGGGAAGGAAAAACTCACTTTTAACAGGAAGAAATGTTCGGCAGAATCAGGCTCTGGGAGAGGCAGCCATCTGCCGCGACTAGTTGGGAAGAGAGAAGGAAGACAGGATAAAAGGCATGCTGTGGAAAAGAGCCATATATCTGATCAGAAGTATACAAACAGTCAGTACAGCCTAGCAACTAGCTCTAACCCGCAAATAGAAGTGCCCCTGCTGTACCCTTACCTGAACTGCAGCTCTTTTTACTGCAGAGCTTTTTGAGATCGACTCTGGAACTGGAAAGTTTCCACACCTCATTTTTTGACAGTTATGAATTCTCGTACCAACATTACTCACAGTGTGAACTAACTTTCACATGCAAAATATCAAGGGAAAGAGAAGAAATACATGATTTGAGGCAAAGAAAAGGTTTGTGTTAAAACTGAGCACCCTGCAGGGATTTTCTCAGATTTCAAAATGCTCTTTCAGGATCAAAGATTTTCTTTTAAATAGGAAATGGAGTATATGTTATGACTTCTAACTGGAAATCGACTCGACATATGAAATCAGCGGAGCCCCCTTTTTTAAATTAAAGCTAACAAGCAATAGTCAAAAGCAGATGAATGCTGAATGGTTATCAGGAAATAGAATCATGATTTATTGTGTGTTGGAAAATACCCAAACCTGTGATTAATAAAAACTTCTCCAAATAATAAATGAGGCACGATGGGAACATCAGTACAGTGGAAATAGCCAAGTCCACAATGTGCTTTTGAAAACAACTCTCATACTCTTTTCATCACAGGACCCACACTGTCCGTTAAAAGGCAAACAATTGGCCGAGCATCCAGCACAGCAGGCGGCAACCTTGGCCACACAGCCAACAAAGGGAGGGAAAAAAAAGGTTTTCTAAACACCTGCTTTTGTGCCCACAGAGTCAGCTGGCACATCAGGATTCTGCTAGAAATTCCAGGGCTTATATAGCTAGATGTGCAAAACCTTGAATTAGTCTAAACTTTTAAACCTAAGCAAACTTTTAAAGTACAGAGTTGCAATTCAGACGGCAGGAGGACTGTTATACAGCCTCTGAGAACATACAAAAAAGGAGCATCTGAGGAACCATCTGACAATACACTGACATGTAAATGATGGACATACAGTTCCACAAAAAAAGTATTTGAGCCTTTCCTTACTTCATAGTTTTTTTTTTTTGTTTTTTTTTTACATTTATCACAGTTAAATATTTCAGATCAACAAACATGTTTTAATACTAGACAAAAACAACCAGAGGAATTTAAAAAAAAAATGCAGTTTCTACATTATGTGAAAAACTGCCCCCTAAACCTAAACCTAGTAATTGTCAGCAGATCTTTTAGTTTCACTTTTTCAGATAGGTTCTATTTAAGCGATTTTTTGATTCAACAGGTCTGGTAGCTGTTGGTGAAGCTGAACTCAGGTTTCCACAAAAAGTAGTAATTTAATGTGATTTGGCAATCACACCTTTGTTATAGGTAAGACTTTGCCCAGAAAATGCTAGCATTCTTCTAAATCATGCTCATTGGTATCTTGAGGATTCATGACAAAACACTCTCTTGAAGGCCCGGCAGAAAGCAGCCAGCTACAGCTGCATATGTCACTTGTCAGTCAAACTGGAATCACCCCTAACACTTGCCTTTCACGGTACTCAAATGGATAAGTCTTAAAAATAATTAAATAAATAGCTCACCCACCAAAAGGTTTTTTTTTTATTTTTTTTTTTTACAGAGCCAGAATCTATCCACAGGGACCCAAGCCATTTGTTAAAAGGCTCTGAACACTGATTTCTGTTTTAGTTCTCACTTGGCTGGTTAGTTTAGTTCGACATTTTAACATGTTCAGACTCACTTTTGAAGCCAGCCTAACAAACTGCAGTTTTTGCCACTTCCCCATTGACTTCATTTTTTGGATGTTCCCTATTAATGCTGAAAACGAGTACACTGCACTGTTCACACATGAACAGGCATCTATGCCTTTCATGTTCTTCATGTGGGATACAAATCATCAAATTGCGATCCAGACCCACACAGGCCATAACATACCACTCAAACAATTGACTAAAATCTTAATTTGGCAGCTGTCACAGATGGAGTTGAAGTGAAACACATGTTTTAAAAAGCTGACTAAATATGATTTTTCCCCCTTTTTTTGACCTGGGAACAGAAAGGGGTAGCAGAGCTTTTAAGACAAATGCACCAGCCATATATGAATGCATATAAGAATGGGGCATTCATGTTTTGGCGCACACGTACCTCGACTCCTGTGCACACAAGTGCACGTGTAAATGAACAGCTGCTATGTTAAGCATTATCTAAATACAATCAGGATGCACTCACCAACAGCACAATTTGCATCTCTCTCATTTCGTCTCGGCATTTCGCCATGGCTCGTCAGCACTTTAGTAAAAGGGCTTTTCACGCACAAACACAATAAAGCCCCCAACAGGCGTCTCAGGTGGGTAGGAAAGCTGTAATCCTCTTTCCATCTAAGCACCTTTTTACTGTAGGTAGAGGGGAGTGAGAGAGCTGAGAGCCAGAATTTGTCACCCATTTCCTTCCCTCAGCTGCAGGAATATTTGCATAGGATATACACAAGGTGCGAAGATTGATTTAATTGGCTATCTCGTCTTCCTCACCGAGATATGATGTTGAGCGAGGAGTGGGGGGAAAAGAAATGAGGTTATGCGGTGTGTTAAAGAGAGAAATAAAGATTTAAAGCCTTTTCAATAATTGCGTGTCTACCTGTTTCCCTTCGTTCGTGCGGCTGTCAGAGTGCGCGAGCGAGCGCATTCAAGGGAAAATTTGTGCGTGTCTCTGACAGGAACGAAAGAGTCAGGCCGAGGCAGGAACACACACTCTTTAGCTGAGAACACAGGCCTCATTTAGGTTAGCACAGGATTAGCCATGCCGAGCCACACAAGCACAGGAATTAAAATGCAAATGAGGACAAGGATTGCACAAGAGGAGTGCAACAAGACGAGGATAAAATAGCGTGGGTAAGGATGGATGCAGTGGGTGCTGCCCTCGTATTATTTATATTGTTACTGTTTTTAATTGCTGCTGTTGTGGAAATGTCACACTAGCCGAAGCAGATCGAAACATGTATTAATAGGACTTAAGATATCAGGCATTAAAATGCATTCCTCTTAAGTGTACAATGGCATTAAAGTGTTTGTTGAGAATAAAAAGGTCCATAAGAAACAGGACATACACCATACTGGTGCTGTAACTGCTACATTTTTCTTAACTTAGTGCGAAGAGTGCCATCCCAACTCCATACACTAACATCTATGGACTTCATTTCCATTAAGGCTGTTTTCTTTGGCCCAGAAAATACTGAACCATGTGCAACAAGATAGATTTTGCACAGACAGAACTTTTTTTCACATCAACACATCAAGTCAGCTTAGCACTCACAGGAAGTACTACCCAGCCAGTGGAAACAGCTTTATACTGTCAACTAGTCTAAGTGTCAGAACAACAACCAATTTAGATGCTGTTGTGATGCCAGGGTTATCTCTTGGACATAAAAATACTGAATTTTTGTCCATTATTTTCAGCATCTGGTTGTATACAGATATCAGGATTTCATTAAAAAAAAGCTTCTTTATTTATAAAATGCCACTGCACCAGTTATTTATTTGATTTGGTGGATTTTTACACCAAAAGGCCTTTCATGATACCGCAAAGGGATTTTTTTTCCGCCAAGACTGAACCAGCAAGCTTTTCTTTTAGGTGAATATGTAAACCACTACACTATGAAGCAAACAAAATAGCAGTGGGACAAAGACGGATCCTTGAGGAATGCCCATTCTAATTTCCAGTATAGGTCAACCCCCACATACTGCTCTTTTACATCATAATATGACCCAAACCAATCTAGTGCTTCATTTCAATTCAATTCACTTTTATTCATATAAATCACGACAGTTTACTTCCAAAGAAAGTCAACCTCAGCTGAAAACCTAGCAGATCAGCTGAATTCATTGACAGCACACAACAGTTGATGAATCAGCTGATGACCCTTCTACACATCCAATGGGCTAATTCATATAAAGCATTCTGTTTAAGCTGCATTAGCCTGTACATAGTTACGACTCTAGTGCAAGCTGCTTTACAACCCATCCTAACCCCAGTTCCTCCTTTTAATACTGTGTCTTCTTGGTCTCCACCATGATAGGGATTCTACTGAATCTTTTTCTTCCCTATAGCTTTCCATCTACTGGAAGCACATGGAATGGCAGACTCTCACCCAGCTACCAACAATTGCTAACAGCTATGCACCAGTGTTAATATGCATAAAAGTTAATATTTGTCAGCAACCCTAGATGAAGTCTCACTGGAGACTTCATCTAATTATTTATGTTGCACTGCAGTAGCTATTATTTACTGGATATTTTTATACTATATTGTGTGACTGCACTTGCTTATGAAAGATACCAATACTACTGTTGAATACAGGCAGGCTACTTTATTACAAGATGACCATAATATTTCTGACTCAACAACAGTTAAGGAGTAATAATGGGTTCCCTCCCATTGTTACTCTTACATACCTATGGCTGCAGCATTGGTTTTCAGGGGGTGTGCTCTTGAAAACCAATGCTGACAGTCCACTGAGACTGTGGAATGTCAATAAACTGAAATGTCCAAATGTGACCAACTATTAGCTGCAAAGCAATGTGTCATCAGACAATTACATAATATATGATTGGTTCTTAAGAAACTTTTTCTTTAAAATGCCAGTTTCAGAAATTTTGTAGGAACAGGTTTATAGTTGGATAAACTACATTATAATAGATTTATCATGGAAAATACTGTGGTTGATATCAAGAAAAAAGAAGAATTACAGTGCTAAGGATATGTTCATTCAGTTCTGAAGTTTATTCTTCCATTGAAAGTTTGTTTTTCATACCTACAGCATGCTCTCCCCTCCAGATGAGGAAACAGGAGGCATTTTTTCACTAATAACAAGGCAGTCCTTGAAGTGTCCTTTGAGGTATAACAGTTGAATATAATGCTGAAAAGAGGACGCCTGGGACATTGGTTGCAAAAGGTTGCAAATTGTAGAGTGTAAGAAGATTGGGAATAAATACAGGACACATGTAACTACGTCTGTTGCGTGTATCTGTTGCCCCCAAAACCTCAGACTTCATGGCATTGCAATTTTAAATGTCCTTAAAAACTTAGAAAAAATACAAAAAATAAATAAATAAATACACCAAGCTTTGTCATTTACAAATCCAAGGAGCTGTCCCCAATACCAACAATATGACCATTTCAAATTAAAGACATACTCTTCTGGATGTTTTACAAAAGCCTTTGAATCTCTATAACTGCTGTGTGCTGGTGTGAATGCTTCAACAAACCACAACCCATGTCAGTTTGAGGAGAATAACTTGATTATAATGACCCCCATATTGTTTTTTTTTTTTAACTGTATCAGTTTTCTGAGTAAATCCCTACTAGATTAGGCGTTATTGAAAAGGGGCTCTCTATCATACGCTTGACATTGAGAAGGGTATGCAGTACTGAGGCAATTATAAGTTTTCTCTGCTTGCATCTGCCCTCCAGCTAAAAACACAGCAGCAAATTAATCATCTTAAAATGGCCAAAACTAAAGGTTAGCCATAATCCTCCACATCATTGTCCATATACAAGCGCACTGATACACACACGTGCTTCCTCTACTTCTTGTCCCCTCTCGTGTCCTCTGACTAGACATAATGAAAGTTAATGAATAAATCCATAACTTAGATTTTAAAAATGGGACAGCCCTGCAAGACAAGAAAGGACATTTTTCTGAATATGTGCATAGATTTCGATAGGGCAGGAACATTGCCTTCGGAGGGTTCAGGGGAGCAACCAAAACAGATGCTGTGAGAACATCAGCAGTAACAGCTGGAAAGAGCCAGAGCAGGCATAAACACAATTCAGAAAAAAGCTACACAACTATTTTAGTAATGGCTGCAGAACAAAAGTGTTGTCAGGTTGTTTACAGACATAAAGAAGTTACATTGAGGACTTTTTCTGACCATTTTAAAATAAATTTATGAAAAAAATTGCAAAGGAAATGCACACCGATTGTGAAAATATGTTTATTTAATGTAAATACATGTTATTTAAACTGACACCGTTCTATTTCCAAACACTAATGAGCAGCGTGGACAACAAGGCGTCAGACACTTTCATCAGCTCCCGTCAGGTCTTTGCTGGACTTTCAGAAACTGCTCATCTGCTGTAAAGTTTTGGGGGGGTTTCGCCTCTTTTTTCCCTTTGTCCTCCACTTGTCCATTTTCCTATTTTTGTAAGCACACACACTGCACACCATGCAGAGTCATGCCAAAATTTCATCTACTACCTGGTGCAGAATTACTTTTTAACTGGCAACAACCCCAAAATGTCAAACTTTTATGGATAATGAAGAAACAAATGACGGCTGGTGGCTGCTGGGCCTGACAGATCACCCCTTTAACTTAGAGAGAGGTCAAGGGAGGAGAAAAATTATAAGGGGAGAGAACAAACTGTACACAAGTAGTTATTTATAGTATGACCAGAAGGGTATGCTGGCCCTGAAAGGGTCAAATGCAGTGCAAATTATGAAGAGACCAGCAAAGAGACAAACGCTGCTGAAGGAAACAAAGCTCAGTGGAAGCAGAAAAACTGTTCTGTGAGTTTTCTTTTTTTGGTTCTCTGTTTGATGGTGTTTTCTTCAGTTTCAATGCACTTGACACTTGCCACCACAAAAGCAGAGATTCGGGGTTTTGAAATTCTCCAAATTCATATAAATTATCTCCAGTACATGCCAGTCAAACTGTTCTATCTTTGACATATTTTGTTAATTCAGCTAAACAAATGGTAACAAATGCTTAAAGATACAATTTCAAGTTGTTTTTTGCTAAGCACTCTGTTATTTGTAGACACATAACAGGTGCATGTCTCAGCTGCCACCAGGCCAGAGGCAAGGTACACCCTGGACAGGTTGCCAGCCCACTGCAGGGCTAACACAGAGATACAGACAACCATTCACTCTCACATTTACACCTACGGCAAATTAGAATCACCAGTTAACCTAACTCCACTAACTGCATGTACATATGGAGAGAACTCACCATAACTCCACACAGAAAGGCCACAGTGGTGGATTAGAAGCTTAGATCTTCTTGCTGGGAGGTAACAGTACTCACCACCACACCACTGTCCTGCCCTAGTAGCTGCCCCACTCCACTATTGTTCTGCTTTTGGGTATTTGAGTCGAATTTCTACCTCTTAAAGTCAGTGCAAATGTGTGGTTAGGTTTGGTAAAGCTAGATCATATCATTTGCTGATGTGACTGAGATGCTGTATGCAAGTGTTTGCATTACCCATTAATTCTTAGAACCCTCCCCTCCAAGTTTTTACTGTCTTGCCTGCATCTAATTTCTTTATTCATTTATTTATGAAAACACAAGTGCAGAGTAATGCATTCGTTTCTCAACTTGTGTAATCAGATTTGTAAATATGTAAAAGAATCTCCAAATTGCGTATCATTTGTGAAAGTGCAGATTCCGTGTCAAGCAGATTTGGAGACGCGTAAATCTTCAAATCTGTAATCAGATTTGCGAGTGCACTGACATTTGTAAACACGCTGACAAATCTGTGAAATGCAAAATACTTTTCATCCAGTAATATCCAAGATAAATACAGATGAGTCACTAGTTACAAACGGCGGGGCTCTCAGTTGGCTGTCATTGTGAACAATCTCTTCGCTACACTTCTGCCTTGCCGGATCTGCAAATGCGTGTGGCGATTGGCAAACATGTCAGTAGATCTGTCCGTAACTCCGGGGTTTTCTTTACCCTGAGCTCAGGTTTATGGGCTCACGCTGCTAAGCTGCTGTACCTTGCACTCTTATGCAGCAGTTACACAGCCATAGTTATTGATCTTTTGTGGGAATCCATCTCCAGTCCATTGAGAGAACTGAAGTGACTCCCAGTCAATCACTAACCGTAACTGTTTTAATATGTAATTTTTAGTATGATAGTTTTTTCCTTATCTTTTCTTTACACCTTTCTTAGTGTGGGTATGCACGCAGATTGACACACAATCACACAACTCTTGAAAATGGTTTTGCTACAGTAACACTCCTGTACAATTGGCTTTTTATTCTAGGTTGGTGCTTTGAGTGACAGGCTCAATATGTGACACTCTTGCCATAAATGCACTATTTAGAGGTGTATGCACTGGATGAGTAGAAGGCGCAGTTGAAGGAAGGGTTGGGGCGTGGTGACAGATGTACATCATCTACACTAAATTAGGCTTTCGGCATCAAGATGCATCTACCATATGTTTGTCGGAGTGCTGACATATGATTGAGGCGTCATCATGTCAGTGGCACAGCAGGGATGCAGCCATCACGTTTGCCCCATAAGCAATTAGAGCTCTGTTAGAAGTTGACAGGGGGAAAAAAATGGCAAAAATAGCTCTATATTAACCATGTGAGCACAAGCATTGCAAAGCAGTACGCCATGGGTGTTTGGAATATCTGGGAACCAACAAGCTCACCTCCTGCTTTCGCTCATGTATCCAACAGCGCGAAATGTAGAAAAGCTGGCAGAAATGGAGCATAAATTGCAGGGTTGCTGGTTATTAAATTCAATCCCAGCCAATCACATAACTGGTCTCATCACTCAGAAACAGCTGTGCCAATCGCATAATGCATGACGACAAAAAGCTCCACAAAGCAAACAAGGCTTCCTCATAAAATTATATCATTGAGTTGAACAACTCAGATCTGGAGCCACAGGCAAATGGTTTGTCTTTCTTTTTTTTTTTGAACTTCTACAATGACAGAATTAATATTGAAGCCATTTTTATGACCGCGTCAATCTGAGCTCTTCCAGCTTTATTTCCACTGTTGCCTGAAATGGCACCGCGCTCTGGCGCTGCAGAAGCTGCAGATTTATCAGCATATGTGTCCTGCTGCCTTCAGATGGCTGCAGGGATTTAATGAACTGACAGAGAAGATTTTCATAGAGAATAGATCATCTGAGAGCAACAGATACCATCAAAAACAATGATTATTATTGTATTGATGAATGCAGACTGCTTTGTGCTCTTTCCCACTATAGCCACATAATGTATATAACATTCATTGTCTATCTACAATAATATATATTAGATATAATATACATTCTATGTAGATACATAATCAGTTACAATCTATGAGAAATTCAGTGTCACCTACTCTCTTATTCACAAGTATTTTCCACATCTTGGTTTTTGCCGATGTTGAAACACTGGATACTGTGAGATTATTATATTATCTTATGCCACGATATACCCCTAATTAAAGATGAAATCATTATGTAGTTTTACAGGGAGTGCAGAATTATTAGGCAAATGAGTATTTTGTCCACATCATCCTCTTCATGCATGTTGTCTTACTCCAAGCTGTATAGGCTAGGCTCGGCCACGGGACCGCCCGCCAGATTGGTCTTTGTTTTGGACTCTGTCCCTCCGTCCTGTTCTGGTTTTTCTTTCTTTTGGCCGTCGGGTGCCGGCCTTTGAAGGGGGGGGTACTGTCAGGGTTTCTGGGTTGTTGATCCAGTATTTTCAGTTCACGTTCACTGTTTATCTACTGCCTGTTCCACTTCCTGTTTTATTGTGTTAGCCTTGGTCTGTGTGCATTATGTTCAGTCCTCTTCCCATTTATCATTAGTTCATTAGGTTCAGCTGTTCACTCACCTGTCTCCAATCGTTGTCATTGTTAGTCGTGTATTTAAGCCCTCTCTTCCCTTCAATTCAATTCAATTCAATTTTATTTATATAGCGCCAAATCACAACATAAGTCACCTCAAGGCGCTTCATAGATACAGAAAAACCCAACAATCATATGACCCCCTATGAGCAAGCACTTTGGCAACAGTGGGAAGGAAAAACTCCCTTTTAACAGGAAGAAACCTCCGGCAGAACCAGGCTCAGGGAGGGGCGGGCCATCTGCTGCGACCGGTTGGGGTGAGAGAAGGAAGACAGGATAAAGACATGCTGTGGAAGAGAGACAGAGGTTAATAACAGATATGATTCAATGCAGAGAGGTCTGTTAATACATAGTGAGTGAGAAAGGTGACTGGAAAGGAAAAACTCAATGCATCATGGGAATCCCCGGCAGCCTACGTCTATTGCAGCATAACTAAGGGAGGATTCAGGGTCACCTGGTCCAGCCCTAACTATATGCTTTAGCAAAAAGGAAAGTTTTAAGCCTAATCTTAAAAGTAGAGATAGTGTCTGTCTCCTGAATCCAAACTGGAAGCTGGTTCCACAGAAGAGGGGCCTGAAAACTGAAGGCTCTGCCTCCCATTCTACTTTTAAATACTCTAGGAACAACAAGTAGGCCTGCAGAGCGAGAGCGAAGTGCTCTAATAGGGTGATATGGTACTACAAGGTCATTAAGATAAGATGGGGCCTGATTATTTAAGACCTTGTATGTGAGGAGCAGGATTTTGAATTCAATTCTGGATTTAACAGGAAGCCAATGAAGGGAAGCCAAAACAACCTTGTCGTGTCATTGATGTTATGTTGTCGTTTCCGCCTGCGTTCAGCCAGCCAGCCATTCAGTCCTTCAGTCAGTCCTTCAGTCAGCCGTCCAGCCAGCCAGCCATTTTCTACCTTTGTTCTGTTCATCCACTCCTTATAATAAATCTTCACCTACCTGCGAGTCCTGCGTTTGGGTTCCTTCTTCCTGCCTCCACACAATGCCTGACAGTGTGTATATAATATTTTCAATGTAGGTTCCTGTAATTACAATCACAGGAACCTGAAATTACACTATGGCTCAATGTGACTGTGTTAGGACGAGTATTGTTAAATTCTCCCAATGCTTTTATCTTTGGGCTGAAGGAAGGACAACACTCGGTGTATAAATGCTCAATCAACAATCATTTTATTCCATACAACACTTTTGAGCATAAACCATCCGGAGGGGAGATGAGCGCGGGAGGGTGTCCGCCTGATCTCGAAGTGTCTGAGCGTTTCTCACATTCTTATACCTCAGCCCCCTCCAAAGTCATAAAACCTAAACATCCACATTCTTTCTCTCTCTCAGTGAGCCTAAGTTATGACCTTGGCTTCCTGTGCAGTATGTTCTGTTCTTTTCTAATCAGACAAATAAGGCGATGACTCTCTGAAAACAGTATTTCTTATACCTCAGCAGTATAATGCATCATAAAACAATATCATTCATTCACAATAAATCAGCAGTCTAATGTAATACAAATCAGTTTAGTAACTGTAATAGTTATCACCTTCTTCTAAGTCAGGAGAATAATGCAAACTACAGGGAGTGCAGAATTATTAGGCAAGTTATATTTTTGAGGAATAATTTTATTATTGAACAACAACCATGTTCTCAATGAACCCAAAAAACTCATTAATATCAAAGCTGAATGTTTTTGGAAGTAGTTTTTAGTTTGTTTTTAGTTTTAGCTATTTTAGGGGGATATCTGTGTGTGCAGGTGACTATTACTGTGCATAATTATTAGGCAACTTAACAAAAAACAAATATATACCCATTTCAATTATTTATTTTTACCAGTGAAACCAATATAACATCTCCACATTCACAAATATACATTTCTGACATTCAAAAACAAAACAAAAACAAATCAGCGACCAATATAGCCACCTTTCTTTGCAAGGACACTCAAAAGCCTGCCATCCATGGATTCTGTCAGTGTTTTGATCTGTTCACCATCAACATTGCGTGCAGCAGCAACCACAGCCTCCCAGACACTGTTCAGAGAGGTGTACTGTTTTCCCTCCTTGTAAATCTCACATTTGATGATGGACCACAGGTTCTCAATGGGGTTCAGATCAGGTGAACAAGGAGGCCATGTCATTAGTTTTTCTTCTTTTATACCCTTTCTTGCCAGCCACGCTGTGGAGTACTTGGACGCGTGTGATGGAGCATTGTCCTGCATGAAAATCATGTTTTTCTTGAAGGATGCAGACTTCTTCCTGTACCACTGCTTGAAGAAGGTGTCTTCCAGAAACTGGCAGTAGGACTGGGAGTTGAGCTTGACTCCATCCTCAACCCGAAAAGGCCCCACAAGCTCATCTTTGATGATACCAGCCCAAACCAGTACTCCACCTCCACC
>NW_024584362.1:0-476 GCF_018398535.1 Haplochromis burtoni
CGTTTACCATCTACAAATTCTTTACACTTGCTTTTTTCTTTCTTTACCTTCTTTCCTCGCACTAGTGCTGCAATGTTTAATGCTTCTTTCGGTGCTCTTATTAATTTTAATATATGTCCTCCACCACACCTTAAAACTATTTTTGTTTTCCCAAAGAATAAGCCAAATGGCTTATCCAACATTCTCCTAAAACTACCAAGTAGCCATTCTGCTTCTTTGCTTCCTTCTTTAATTACCCATTCTGCTACTATTCTTGGTTTTTTTATTACCCATGCTGTTGCCAGTTCCAGTCCTACATTTAATGATGTTATCTGTTTATATCCGAGTATTGCTCTACCCATTAATATTGTTCCTCCTAACCCTAACATTAACCCAAACAAAGCAACCATGATTCTTTCTAATCCAGTAGCTGCCCCTTCTGCTTCATAGCTTACTTCTTGCATTACCACTGTTGCTACTTCTGCTTCATAGCTTAC
>NW_024584362.1:513-3686 GCF_018398535.1 Haplochromis burtoni
TCTTGCATTACCACTGTTGCTACTTCTGCTTCATAGCTTACTTCTTGCATTACCACTGTTGCTACTTCTGCTCCATAGCTTACTTCTTGCATTACCACTGTCGCTACTTCTGCTTCTCCATTGTCTAATTCCATTGTAGATAACACTATCAGTCCAACTGTGAGTGCACCTAACACTATTCCTGCTAACCATGAACAGAAGTTAAATTGAGCACCCATCATGGTTTCTAAACCACCACCTACCCATGCAAACCCTTTGACTAATTTTTGCATTGTTCTTTTAGCTACTTTCCATGGTTTCAGGATTACACATACTCCTGCATCTGCCACTCCAATGTCTAATATGATTTTTATCATTTTTATCAGTAATACTGTAATTGCTCCTTTGCCCTCTAATATTTTTACTCCTAATCTTAAAACCAACAAAAATGGAGCATGCACAATGCTCCTTAATCCACCACCTACTATTTCAGTCTTTTTCCTTAATTTTTGTATTGCCCATTCTGTTCCTCTGCTAACCTTTTTGATTGCCCCTTCTGCTCTTGTGACTAATTCTTTTATCATTGGTGTTATCAGTCCAACTGTGTTTGGTTCTCCACCCCCTAATGTCTTACATCCTAACCATGTGAAGAAGCAAAATGCATCACCCACCATTCTCCGGAAACCACCACCTACACATTCTGCTACTTTTATTGCTTTTTTTATTACCCATGCTTTTTCCTCTGGCACTCTAATGTCTAATGTGTTTTTGAGTTGTGTTGTTAGACTTTTTATGAATGCTGCTACACTCTTTAATATTGTTACTGCTAATGCTAAAACCAAGCCAATTAGAGCACCCACCAGTCTCCCTAATTTACGACCTGCCCATTCTGTTCCTGTCCTTAGTTTTTCCATTACTCCTGGTTCTGCCTCTGCTGCTCCAATGTTTAATGCTGTTTTCAGTTCTTTTAACAGTTCAATTGCAAGTATTGCGCCTGCCCATACTATTGTTCCTACTAACTCTAAAAACAAGCAAATTAGAGCGCCCACCATGCTTCCCAATCTACCACCTACCCATTCTGTTTCTTCGGTTACTTTTTGCATTACCCACGCTCCTGGCCCTTCTCTTCCAACATGTAATGCTGTTTTCATTGCTCTTTTCAGTCCTACTGTGAGTATTGCTCCACCACCTAATAATGTTCCTATAAGGAAGCCAAAATTTGCATTCACCATCTTGACTAGTCCACCACCAGCACTTTCTCCTCCTTTGCTTAACTTTTGCAAAACCTGGTGTACTACCTTGCTTATTATTTGCATTACCCACTTGTTTATTTCTTTCATTATCAATGTCCCTGCCCCTATTGCTTCTATGGCTAATGCTGCTTTAAAGGCTGTTATTAATCTTATTTTGAATGCCACTACACTCATAAATCCTGTTCTTGTTAGCCAAAAAAAGATTGCAAATAGAGCACACATCATGCTCCCTAATCCACCGCTTACCCCTGGTTTAGTTTTTGTTTTTGTCTCTGTAATTTCTATTTGTCCTTCTCCTTTTCTTGCAACTTCTTTCATCCTTTCCTTTTCCATTGATGGTTTGTGTTCATCTAGCTCTTTTGTCATTTCTTCCGTTTTTCTTTCTTTTTCTTCATTTTCTCCTTCGTCTTTATCTTTTGCAGTGCTTCCTTCTTGCGCTTCATTTGTTGTTCCTGGGGTTAAAACCACGACAATTGGCCCAAAGAAGGCATTTGCCACTGATTCTGCGGCATGACCTTTAAATTTGATCAATCCATTATTATAGACACTGTGGCTAGACTTTTTGCAGGAATTTTCTTGTGGTAACATCTTACTGGTGTAACACTTTCCTTTATTTTCTTTAACTATCTGATCCACTGTGTTTAGGAGTGCCTCCACCTGGGACTGGTCTCTAAAAGATTTTCCCAATTTGCTATACTTGTTATCAATGAAATAGTATCGACCCTTGATTTTCATGACCAAATCACTCAAACATTTATTCTGAGCCATCAACTTCTGAGTCTTCATTCCTTCTGGGAGAGTGTCTTCCTGAGTAAAGACAACTGTAGCATATTTAAAAACTTCCTCTGAGAAATATTGGCTTATTTTCTCAATGACAGCCTGCTGCTGCTCTGTGGATTTCTCCACTTTGAGCACAATGAGAAAAGCATGAGGCCCTGGAATGCATTCACTGACAGACTTCAATATTTCAAGCTTACGCTTCTCCTCTGAACCACATGGGGCATAGAAATCAGGAGTGTTGACCAAGGTTATCCGTCTTCCATGGAGAGATTTGGACTCAGTTTGACATTCCGTATTGTCAACCTTGAACAGTTCTTCTCCAAATATGGTGTTTGCTAGACTGTTTTTCCCAGCTTTAGTGGCTCCCAGCAGGACAATCCTGTACAATTTTTGCACTGTAAGGAAATAAAGACAGAAAATGAATAATGTTTGTTTAATGCTGTTCTGGGTGTACTGAGTCTGACGAATGTATTAAGCATTAGTAAGGTAGTATTGAAGGATAACTGAAGGGTAGTATGTAACTTATATATACCAATATAAACGTTTATTCTTATATTATGTTTGCATAATAAAAAATATATTTATATGTTCTGTATCTCCCTGTGCTTTTTCTGTATCATTTTTCGTTGTAAAGATAGCTACAATCTTGATCATTAAATATACAAATTTGCTTTTAAATACTTAATGTTAATGTCACAGTGGAAATTTGTATTTATCTTGTGTATTGGTTTTATTCTGATTTTTAGTGTTTATTTATGAGGGTAGTTTTATTTGCATGGTTTTATTCTGTTTTTATTGCATGGTTTTTAGTGTTTTATTTGGCATGGTTTTAATCCATTGTGGACTGGCTGCACATGGGACAAATTAGCTGATAGGGATCACCTGCTGAGGCATGGGTGTGTCCAGAGGTGGTCTATCAGCGGTGTAAAGACCTTTTAAAAGCAGGCTAGCTGAGCACTGGAGGAGAGAGGCCCCAGACTGGAAGAGGGATGCTAGACGGCCAGGTGAAAAAAAAGGGACCGCGGCCAGCGTGACACAGCGACCCAGTTCCAACAGTGAGAAGGGTGACAGCGGGAGACGCTGTGTAGCCCGACGTCCCGGGGCTAGCGATTTTTCCCATCGGGCTACCAAAATCTATCTCTGCCCTGCCCGTCCGGCTAT
>NW_024584362.1:4358-17911 GCF_018398535.1 Haplochromis burtoni
GCAAAGCGTTACAATCACTGTGTATCTCGTGACTTCAGCTTAGTCACATTTGTCACAATATGTGTATATAGAGGGCGGATTGCTGGTTTCTCCTTCAGGAGGAAATAGAATGCAGCTGAGTGTGTATTTTTAGTAACAAAATTGCTTTGCATTTTTATAAAACATATATATATATATGTGTGTGTGTGTGTGTATATGTGTATATATATGTAATGCCACGGTCTGCCATAGCTGTCCGTGACAGAATACAAATGTGTAAATAATGTTAACCAAAATATTTTCAAATTGTATTTGTTTGCTATCAACCAAAGTCAGTAGCATTAAATTGTCCAAAATGTGCACCCATGAATCTGATGCTTTGCATTACGGTTTGTGACCTAAGGTTTAAATGTAGCTGCTTGGCCAGGGAAACCCATTCAATGAACCTCTTTACGTGCTACTTTTAAGCTAATCTGAAGGCCACATGAAGTTTGGAGGCCTGTAGCGATTGACTCTGCAGAAAATTGGTGACCTCTGCACACTATGTGAATCAGCATCCGACCCCACTCTGTGATTTTAAGTGGCCTACCAGTTTTTGGCTGACTGGCTGCTTAGTAGTGAGGAAATTTCATGATCCTGTCACGGTTCCACACTGGAATTCACTGAGGTCCTGAGAGTGACCCATTCTTTCACAAATGTTTGTAAACACAGTCTGCATGCCTAGGTGCTTGATGTTACACCCTTGTTGTTCATTTTAGTTTTCTCTAGCTATCTAGTTTCACGCTGTTTGTGATAGACCATTCATAGTTTAAAACGACTATGTGTTTATACACCACTCTCCATTTAATCACATAATATTAACTCTGACCAACTGGTTGTGGCCGATGGCTTACCAAAGCACCTTGAGGTGACTGTTGTTGTAAATGGTAAATGGACTAGTTCTTATATAGCGCTTTTCCACTCTTCTGAGCACTCAAAGCGCTTTACACAACTTGTGCATTCACCCATTCGCACAAGCACAACTGACATTCACACTCCGATGAATGCATCGGAGAGCAATTTCGGGTTAGTATCTTGCCCAAGGATATTTGGCATGCAGACTAGGGGAAGCCGGGAATCGAACCACCAACCTTCCGATCAGTAGATGACCTGCTCTACCACCTGAGCTACAGCCACGATGCTATATAAATAAAACTGAACTGAACTTCCTCAATCTGCTGCAGTGAGGTATAAATACAGTGCTGCCTTAACACTAACTTCAGGCACAGTTTGGTAACTAAGGCGTTTCTCTTTAGTGGGTGGAGTACAGAACAAAGGCACACCTACTTGGACTGCATCAGTGTGCTAAGGTAACTTCCGCTTAAGCCATTACCTTATGTCTGCACTCACTGGATAAATCTATATTCATCTTCAGTCGTGTCTCAGCAGTGACATAGTGACTTCACTGGACTCTGAGACACTGAACTCATTCAGCCAAAAAAACATTGTGGTCCAGCAACTTATGTGTTTAGTCAGTTTTGATTTGCCTCTAAGACACAGCTGATTGTGTTTTTGTATTGGAGACCCAGCTGTATATTTTTGGTGCTGTTGTATTACTGTTATATTGCAAGTTTGCCACATTCCAATTGTGAGGGACCATTGTATACAACAAAATCAAGTAAATTAAAAGCATTTGTTTCTATTTACTTTCCATTTGGATCAAGTTTACCTTTTTCAAGTAACTTACTAGATTTGACAGTGTCAGTTTCTTTTTTTAATAGTAGGCTTAGAACAACAATTTATTTTATCAGGATAGAGATTCCTGTCATCTGAAAATCCTACTGACTAAAACTCATGTCAACTCATGTCAACATGTCAGTATGCTGTTACCTCTGATGTACTTTTGACCTCCAGCTGCTCCTGCCATGCAGATCATTTTTGGTGACTCCAGAAGAGCTAAATAAGGAAGAATAACAAATAGATTAGCGTATTTGGTTAGGGCTGTTTTTTTATATTGCCACACAAAAAAGACTACTAATTTCAGTTCAGCTAAATTGCTTTACTACACCAAAAGGAAATAGGCAATGTTTTTTTAATACACTGGACAATAGACAAATTAATACACTGTCACCAAAATGCTGTATTTGTTTATTTATTTAGAATACCTTTCTCAGGTTTGATTCTTCCAACCTCTTTCTGTGTTTTGTCTTCTGCTTCTGTTGTCTCAGCTTTTGCTCCTGTCTTTTTTTTCATGTTTTCCTGCAAAACTGTAATATTTGGCCCAAAGAATGCTTCTTTCAAAGGCTCAACGGCAGGGCCTGTTAAGTTGATCCATACATGCATAGAGACACCACCTGGATTCATCGGTTCTAAAAGACACAAATAGCAACATGTAATTAATATACAAATACCAAGAAAAAGGCTTCAAGACCATCTTGAAGCTGGTTTCTATTCAGCCATAGAGCTCATCCACATACGAACCAATAAAGTCAAAGTCTGTCTTTATGTTTCTTGGGGTGTTTGCTGAACAAAGCATGATCAAACACTCTGAGGTCAAAACAGTGTTTTGTTAAATTTGATTTAACATTGAAATGTAAATGCTAAATTTGTCATTGGCATTTTTTATTCTGTAGAGGCCACATATTAGTCAAATAACTTATGTAGTGTAATCCAGTTAATAAATTATCCCAATGACTCTTGCCTCACAAATACCACAAGCAATTGAATTTTCTCCAACAAGGCTGCATGCTTGGCTTGGTGTAAGGTTTCACATTTGCCATTACCGACTTACACACAGTAGGCTTAAAGCATCATCCAAGTGTATTTTGAAAGCATACTTTATCTAAAATATTAGTTTTCAAAATGCAGATGTTGTGATGCCCACAAAGTGTTAATGTTAAAAGTACTTACCAGACATGGTGTTTGAAGTGAAGAGCAAAGCGTTACAATCACTGTGTATCTCGTGACTTCAGCTTAGTCACATTTGTCACAATATGTGTATATAGAGGGCGGATTGCTGGTTTCCCCTTCAGGAGGAAATAGAATGCAGCTGAGTGTGTATTTTTAGTAACAAAATTGCTTTGCATTTTTATAAAACAACTTAAAAAAATAAATTGCAACACATTCAAGTTTTGTTTTGTTTTTTAAGCATAGTCTATCTTAAACAGCGGTTCCCAACCTTTTTTGCGCCACGGACCGGTTTATGCCCGACAATATTTTCACGGACCGGCCTTTAAGGTGTCGCGGATAAATACAACAAAATAAAACTAGTACCGGTACCGAAAAAAAGAAGATTTATTCATAACACACGTGAAAAGACCCAGGAAAACCGAGTTAACGATAAAAACGATAACAAAATAACGCTGAAAACCGATAAAAACCCTGAAAACTATACATTTCACACCTGAGCCTCAACTCTCGCGGCCCGGTACCAAACAACTCACGGACCGGTACCGGTCCGAGACCCGGGGGTTGGAGACCGCTGATCTAAACTATTTGTTTTCAGAATGTTGTGATGTCTGCAAAGGTTTAGGTTAAAATAACATACCAGACGTGTTGTTTGAAATGAATGAATGCAGAGCAGAGCGTGACAATCACAGTGTGTCTTGTTGTTTGTAACTTTCGCTTACTTTCTCTTGCTGTTTCAATATCTGTCTGTGGAAGATGGGGATTGCCCTGGTTTCCCCTTCAGGAGGAAATAAAATGCAGCTGGAAGTGTTTTTTTTTTTTTAACAAAATAACTTTAATATAAAATAACTTTGCAGATAAAATAACTTTCAAAAATTTAATTAATTGTAACACATTCTGTTTGTTTGTTTTTTCTATTTTTAAAGTATACTTTAGCTAAAATATTCATTTTCAGAATGCTGTGATGTCTGAAAAGGTTTGGGGTTAAAATAACTTACCAAATGTGTTGTTTGAAGTGAATAAATGAAGATCAGAGCTTGACAATCACAGTGTGTCTTGTGGCATGTGACTTTCGCTTACATTATCTTGCTGTTTAAATATGTATCTGTAGAGGGTGGGGATTGCTTGGGTTTCCCCTTCAGGAGGAAATAACATGCAGTTGCATGTGTTTTTTTAAGTAATGAAATAGCTTTGTGTTTATATAAAACAAATAAATTAATTGCAACCATTTTTGTTCAGGTGACTGCTAATCTTCCATTATTAATTATCTCTTACCAGTGTAAGTATTTGCTTTCACCTCTGGTGCACCTGTTGTTAATTTCATCAACACCAAAGGAGCTAAAACTGATTAACAACCCCCTCTGCTACTAAACTGACTAGATCAATATCCCAGAGGTTTAACTGACTAATTGCAATAATCTTTGTTTTCTTTTTAAACTTGTCGAGTCTTGTCTAGGACATTTAGATCATTATTCTAATAATGATCTGAATGCACTGTTGTCCCAAACACGCATTGCTTTTCCAAGATCAGCTCTGTAAATTCTCTATAGGCTCCTCTTATTCATGCATTTGTTTTATCTGTTTACTTATTAATTTCTATTCATGTTATTTCAGTTATTATATTATATGTGACATACTACGACAATGTCTAAGGCAGCGAGAGAAAAAAAGGGAAGGGTGGAGGGGTGATAGTGAAAAATATAATAAAAAATATAATAAAAGGATAGCGTACAAATAGAAATGCACAACGTATCGCCAACTATCGCACCTGTAAGAAAAACAAAATACATGATGCATGAGTCGACACTCCTCTTGTGGAGTGTGTGTGTGTGTGTGGGGGGGGGGGGGGGGGGTTTGATAAAAGTATTTGAAAAAGAAGGTGGGAAGTGGCAATATCACCGCCCCAAGAGTCAGAGGCACACATCCGAACATTCAAGAGAAGGAGGGAAGCGCCAGAGGTGCCACCGGCCAAAGGGAGAGATTTCCAAAGGACCAGAGGATGAGCAAAGCCCCGTGACCAGCAAAGCTATACTCTGATTATAAAGTGTTGAACAATCATTCAAAAAAAAATTTTTTTCCAAAACCTCCTTAAGCAGCAATGATTTTAAGCAATTATTTTCACACCATTTCATGCTGGAAAGTGTTAGTCATCCCTGTTCATTTGGCCTTCATTTTGTTTTTTGTTTGTTGTTTTTTTGTGGGGGGGGGGGGGGAGGTGTGCAGGTTGTGGTTACGTTTAGGGATAAGGTTATGGTTAGAGTTAGGATTATGGTTAGGCTGGAATGTGTGTTACTGCCAGGAGCGTCATTCTATTGGATTTCATTGGGAACTGGCCCGATTCTTTGGATACACGAGACCAATAATAACCTGCAGCAGAATGATGGGGACAGAAAAGCGTGAGGAAGATGAGAAACAGAACACATACTTAAACAAGCTGTGGAGCTCCTAATAGACTTTTAAACTGTATTGCAACAGGTGCTACCAGAAGTCACCAAACATGATATCTGAGTTATGTCTCTGGTATTTTCCCTGACCACAGTGCAATACTTCATTTGCATTTTGCTTTTTCCTTCTTCCTTGTTTTTGAGTAGTTGCTCCTGTCTACTCCTGGATGAGATTGTTGTTCAGGTATTAAAGACAATCCAGAACAAGCAGAAACTGAAAGTATTTGCAGTAAAGACAGTAAAGGTATTTCAAGACAGCAAATGCAGCATTTGGTGATGCCTGTGGTTTCTGGACTTCTTAACAGTCCTTACACCTAAAATTATGCTAGTTTGAGTATTTTTCAAAGTTCAAAGTCAGCTTTATTGTCAAAAGCCATATGTACAGATCGAAAACAGGATTTTAAAAATTGCAGTCCTCAGTATTACACTAAAACAACATATGAAAATATGAGAATTTTTGCCCTTCCATAGAACAAGCAGTATGTGCTACGCTGATGACTAGATTGAGTGGATGGCATGAAATAAAAAGGCCCAAGAAATAGAAAATAATGTATTTTAGAGCCAAGCTGAGCTCTTGCCTTGTCAAACACCTTGATACTTGTTGCTGTTATTGTTTTCGCTTTTTCTGCTGCAGATGTATAATTATTAGAACAGCCACAGCAAACATGCAAACTTGCTCACAAGTATTTTAATTATCCTAAACTGATGACCAACTTCTGTTGCTAACATATTTTCTGATGACTATCTAATTCACACCAAGTTTCTTTTCCTCCCTCCTTGTTTTGAGTAGTTCCTCAACCTGGAACGGTTGCCCCTGTATGCTCCTGTAGAGTGGTTGATGTTCAGTTATCAAGTACAGGGCAGAACAAGCAACAATTGCAGGTGTTTGCAGTAAAGCATCACACAAAATTCTATCTAAAAATTTTGTTGGTTTTCATGCTGGACTGTTTACCCTTTCACAGAGTAAGCAGCATGCTTGCTGCATTGATCATGGCGATCGTGGCTCAAGAGTTGCCAGTTCATCTTGTAATCAGAAGGTTGCCGCTCCCTACCTGCACTGCACATGTGTACTATATGTACCCACTGCCTGTATTTCAAATTTATATCACATCACAGAAAATTATATTGCTTTCCAGCAAATGTGCTTTTGCTGTGCTGTACTTTGTTCGATACAGTAGGAAACCATGATTGCACAGCTCAACCAAGAAGAAAGAATGTTTCAGTGCTTCACTTCTGCCATGTGAAGGGCCATTGAGTTTAAGAATCACTGTAATTAAACTGTTAATAATAATAATTTAAAAAAAATGAAAACCCATTGAATTGAATTGGAAAAGTCTGCACTTCAACTGAGTATTGGGAAAAAAATGGTGGTGGTCCACATAAACAAAAATGTCTATGTCTAATTATACTTCTTAGACTTGTTAGACAAGAAAAACACACCTGTTGGCAAGCATGCAAACTTGCTCACAGTTATTTCAGGCATTCTGACTTCTGTCCGACATATTTCCTCATGACTTTCTAGTTCACACACCCTGTTTTTTTCCCTCTTCCTTGTTTTGATTAGTTATTGCAGCTAGAATTGGGGGAATTACTCAAAACAAGGAAATACTTTTGAACATCTGAAAATGGGTGTAAAAATCTAATAGGTGAACAGTTAAATCGACATTTAAAATCTAAACTGAATGTTGTTCATCTGAGGATTTATTGAATATATTTAGAATTTGCCAATGACAAGATGATTTTTCTTTATCATTTCCTGATACACAAAAATATTTTGTTCATCATACAGGTACAATTAATCGAGAGAGACTATATTTTCTTCTGTTAGACACACTTAGATCTGGTGAATAAACAGTAATATACACAGCAATGCAGCACAATGTCAAAGTGAAGGCATTACGCTTTTCATTTACTTTTTGTCTTGTTTTCTAAGAGATGCACAGAATTTTGATGAATTAGGATGACTCATTTTATTCTTATCCAAAGATGTGCAGAAACCTTGAAAAAAAAGTGAAATCAGTTATGTTTATGTGGCAGTGGAATAAAGGGATTATCTTATACTTATCCAGGGTCTGATTGGTTGTTTTGAACTTTTTTAGGTTGAATTCTTTGTTTGGTGTTCTTAGTTTTGTTTATTTTTTTGTTGGGGCATTTTGGAGTTTTAATTTTTTATTTAGTTTTAGAGATCAACTTGTTCTGTCATCATCTTGTGTCGACTCACTGAGGCTAGGTTCATTCTTATGTTTGTGTTTTTCTTTTTAGTTACGGTGCTCATTTCCTTTTTTATTTTGACAGTTGTTTTATAGTGTCTTGTGTTTACCCTCATCCCTGTCGACTACTTCTCTCATTGTCTTTGAATATCTACACCTTTCCCTTCCATATGATTAATAATGTGTCAGTGACACTAGGACCACCTCTAAAGAGACACCCACTGTAAGAGTTAAATACCTGTGACACTGTCAGTTGTTTTAGCCTCTTGGACGAGAGGAAAAGCATCTTCGTGAACCTACAGTGGTCCAGTTGCCTTCTTTAAGCACTCAACACAACCTTTCAGTAAGCATGTCAGCAAGGGGGAAAATGCACCCCAAAATATCAAAGACAATTTATTCATTTATTTTTGGATAACACATAATATAGAAATATTCTACTTGATTTTCTTGTTGAAAAATATAATTATTTAAAAGTAGAACGTAGCTTAATTACTCTAGAAAAACAGGTTTTGTGATTTGGTAGAAATACTAGAGTACAGAGTTGATTTTAAATGAATTATTACTTTATTAAACATAATTGTTTAAATACAGAAATAATTTATTGAGTTTACAAAAAAGACAAAACAGAGAAAAAAATGATTCTGATTACAGAGCAGCATGAAAATAACGGATATTTTGGGTAGTTTTATAAAATCTCATTTTTGAAACAAGGAATTATAAAACCTGTGATGTTGTATCACAGATTCTGTGTTTCTGATTCATGTGCCATATTGGACATAGCCCTTATCTATGGTGTGATTATATGATAACAAGAATAATAACAAGCAACAGGAACAAAAATGATAAGAGGAGGGTCCAAGCAAATGGTGCTTTGAGAAAAAACCATGACAGAAGCAACGAGTAGAAAACAAGCACCAGTAATACCACTCCAAGATGTTGTTTTATCAACTCTATCACATTTCTTATTTTTTGTATTAGCCATGCTACGCCTACTGCTCCTCCAGTGACTACAGCTGCTGCTGCTGCTGCTGCCACATATCCTGCTGCTGTGCCTCCAGCCCCTGCTGTGCCAGCACTTGCACCTGCTCCTGTTGCTGCTGCCAAACTTTCTACGGCTGCTGGTACTCCTATAGCTGTTGATAATGCTCCAGCAGTTACACCACCTCCTATAGCTGTTGATAATGCTCCATCAGTTACACCACCTCCTATAGCTGTTGATTACGCTCCAGCAGCTACACCACCTGCTATAGCTGTTGATAATGCTCCAGCAGCTACACCACCTCCTGCAGATGCTCCACCACCTACAGATGCTCCACCTCCTAATAGTTTGTTTTCTCTTGCACTCTTTTTGTGGTTTATCTTCCACTTTTCCTTCCGTCTTTTCTTGAGGTTCCTTTTCTTCTAGTGTTTTATTTGGTCCTTCATCTTGTTCTAGTTCATTTGATTTTCCAGTTGTTTTTTCTTCTTGTTTTCTTCTTTTTCTTCTTTCCATCTCCATTTCCTCTTTTTCATCCGTTGCAGCGCCATCTTTCTCTATTGCATTTGTTGATCCTGGTGTTAAAACTACAACAGCTGACCCAGAGAAAGCCTTTGCCATGGATTCTGCTGCAGTGCCTGCAAGTTTGATCATTTAATTCTTAGAGACACTGCTGTTAGCCTTATTACAGATGTCTACTTGTGGCAACATCTTGTTGGTGTAGCACACTCCCTTGTTTTCTTTAACTACCTGGTTTATTGTGTTTAGCAGGTCTACCACTTTAAACTGGTTACTGTCACCCTGTCCGTTGTATTTATTAATTATGTGGTATCGGCTCTTGCACTTCTTCACCAGGTCACTCAGATATTCATTCTGAGCTATGAACTCTTTTACCTCCATTTTATCTGAGTCTGGGCCATCCTGAGTAAAGACAACTGCAGCATATTTGAAAACTTCCTCTGAGAAATACTGGTTTATTTTCTCAATAACAGCCTGCTGCTGCTGCTCTGTGGATTTCTCCGCTTTGAGCACAATGAGAAAAGCATGAGGCCCTGGAGTGCACTCAGTGATACACCTCAGTATTTCAGGCTTCAGCTTATAGGTGTTTTCACTCTTGTATGCTTTTCATACATGTTTCATACAAGACAGATAAAAACTTTATAAGATTTATATATATCTTTTCCATATGGGAGTATTTCAGGCTTCAGCTCCTCCTCTGATCTACCTGAGCCAGCGAAATCAGGAGTGTTGATCAGGGTAATCCTTCTTCCATGGAGAGATTTGGACTCAGTTTGACATTCAGTGTTGTTAACCTGGACCACGTCTTCTCCATGGTGTTTGCTAGGCTGCTTTTCCCAGCAGCACAACCCTGTACAATTTTTCCACTGGAAAGAAGTGACGACAGAAAATTAATAGAGCATTTGAGTACTCATATGTTGTAATATTGAGCTCCAAAAATATACATATATGTGTCTGGTGTTCAGCCAGAGGTTTGTGCTAAAAAAAAAAGATGTGACTCTGTACACTGACAAACACGCCCTCCCAGACTCCTCCATTTGATTTACAAAAAAGAAAAAAACATAGGGCCAGGAGAGCAGTCAGTGATGATGCTTTCCTCAGAGACACAACTGAGTCAAACTCATGTCTCCTCAAGCATGTTGTTACCTTTGATGTACTTTTGAGCCCCAGCTGCTTTTCCTTCCATGACAATCATTGTTGGTGGCACTAAAAAGGCAAAACGAGTGAAAATAACACATTAGACAATTCTGTTTTTCTGTCAATGCTGGCCGTCAGACTGGGGTCTGGGATGCGGGGCCTCCCTGCTACTGCAGATAAGGAGGTGGTCCGCTTGCCTCCACCCCAGAGAGAAGGGTTACATCTCCTGGGTCTAGGTGCGGCTTGCCCCTCTGGGGCGGGGGTACCTGGACCTGGGATATAGAGTATGTTTGGGGAGTGCGACTGTCTGTGCAGTGTCTATTTGTGTCTGTCTACACGTTGGGTGAGTGCCGAGTATTTGGTTGTGCATATGGGGTGGGAATGCACGTCTGTGTCCGCGTGTGCCTGTTCGTCTGTGTCTATATGTCAGGTTGGGTCTTAGACTCAACCTCTCTGGGTACATCTCAGGCCCTCTAAAGTACGGAGGCCTATCTCCCCTCACCACACTCCCTGCCGGTGGCTGATGCCCTCAGACGTTGGTGTGTTGGTGGTCCTTGTCGTCTGGGGCTGGGCGCTCATGTATGTACCGGCTCACTCCTGGTGGCCGATTGGCGGGGCCGGGCGCCTGTGGCCCGGCTGGGCTCCTTCCGGGGGGTGGGATGCCCTCAGCCTCAGGATGGCGAATTTTATACGGTATTATTTAGTCAATTAGTGGACATGGACTGTGCTAATATAATATTAGCGGGTGACTTTAACTGTGTTTTATGCCCTAAAATGGATAAATTTCCCCCACAATCTATTTTGACAAAAAATTCCAAAGCCCTTTGGCAAATTATAAATGAGCTTGACCTTATAGATGTCTGGCGACACTATAATCCACTATCTAAGGAGTACACTTTCCATTCTAACCCTCACTTGTCAGCATCTCGTATAGATTATATTTTTATGTCCAAGTGTATCAGTCAGTTAGTTCAGCAGGTAAATATTGGTCATATAGGTCTCTCTGACCATGCTCCTGTTGTCTTAACCATTCAACCCATGAGACATATTGAGCGCTCTAGGTCTTGGAAGATGAGCACACTGTCTCTTTTGGATGAGAAATTTATACATTTCATAACAGAGCAAACAACAGTATTCTTAGAAATAAATGATAAAGAGGAGATAGACACGAGAACTTTATGGGATAGCTATAAGGCTTACATGAGAGGGATGATTATTTCATACACAAGTCATAAAAGGAAGCAACGATTAACAAGGCAGTTAGAGATCGAGAATAATATAAAAAAGCTGGAGAAACAATACTATGTAACAAAATCAGCTGAAACATTAAGTGAGCTTAATATTGCCAGGACATCTTTGCGTAATTTGATAATGCGAAAGGCTGAAAGAGATGTCCTTCTTGCCAGACGACGGCTTTTTGAATCAGCTAGTAAGCCTAACCGCTTTCTGGCTCGTCTTGCAAGGAATACTCCATCAAGTTCCTTTATCACAGCTATTGTGGATGTGAATGGTGAAAGACAAGTAGGAAACCGTCAGATTAATGAGTGCTTCAGAGAATTCTATACAAACTTATATCAATCTGAGATGGACATAACAAGGCTTAACTCAGGCTTCTTCCTAAACGACTTAGTATTCCCTCAGCTTTCTGAAGATCAGGTAAGCCTGCTGGAGTCACCCATAACAATGATAGAGGTGGATAAAGCTATATCTGCACTCCAGTCAGGGAAATGTCCTGGGGCAGATGGTTTCCCAGTAGAATTTTTTAAGGTAATGAAAATGAAGTTAAATAGTTTATTATTAAGGGTTTTTAATAAAGCATTTGAAGAATCGAAACTCCCAGAATCTATGTACCAGGCTAATATAACATTGATAGCTAAAAAAGATAAAAATCCAGAGTCATGCTCATCTTACAGGCCTATTAGCCTTCTTGGTGCTGATAATAAGATACTTTCAAAGATACTGGCTCTTAGGCTAGAAAAAGTAATGTGCTCTATCGTGCATGCTGATCAGACAGGCTTTATTAAGGGGAGGAATTCTTATAATAATACTCGACGCCTATTTAATATTATTCATTTTTTAAATTTTCATCAGATCCCTGGGGTTGTTGTTTCTATGGATGCCGAAAAGGCATTCGATAGAATTGAATGGGAATATATGTTTGAAATAATGAGAAGATTTGGGTTTGGAAAAAACTTTCTGGGGTGGATCAAAATTATATACAAATCACCAATAGCATCTGTGTTAACTAACGGCTTGTTATCTTCCCCATTTTCACTGAGCAGAGGTACAGCACAAGGTAGCCCATTGTCACCACTATTATTTGCTTTGGCCATCGAGCCTTTGGCCATGGCCATTAGACAAAATCCAAGTGTTCTTGGAGTTAAAATTGGGGATAGACAACATAAAATTCTGCTCTATGCAGACGATATTCTTCTGACACTGACTGACCCGGTTAACTCTTTACCCGTTCTTACTAGGTGTATCAAGGACTTTGGTCTTATATCTGGATACAAAGTAAATTTTGATAAATCTGTTATAATGACTTTGTGTAGTGGTGACAGAGATGCTGACAAGATGGAGGTCACTTCCGATATCATTTTTGGGAAGAATAAATCTCATTAAAATGGTAATCCTACCGAAAATATTATATCCCACAGGCATGTTGTTTGCAATTTTGAAATCAGAAGATATTAAAGTAATTAACAAGGCTATGGTGGATTTCATTTGGGCAGGAAGAAAACCCAAAATTAAATTGGAGACACTACAGTTACCGAAAGATCTGGGCGGGTGGGGAGTGCCAAACATAGAAAATTATGTCCTCTCAATACAAGCGAGGATTCTTTCTTCCTGGATACATGAACATTCTGATCTGCCATGGCTAAATATTGAGGAAGTATTATGTAAACCATCCTCACCTGTTAACTTCTTAGGGAAACGTCTAAATGACTTACCTCACGTAATAAAGCATAACCCACTGATATATAATGCTATGTGGACGTGGGGAAAACTGAAAATTAAGTATCCGAAACTCAAGTTTATAATAATCCAACTCTGCACATAGGTCACTTTGTGCTGTACGGCTATTTTAGCGGGTACCGCCGGGGTAATCGATGAATTATGTTTCTAAATCGTGTACGTTTATACTGCAATCAGACTCAGTCCGACAAAACAAAGGGAACATCTTTGGCGCTGGTCGGGGCGTTGCACAAAACATAGGGTCAAGCTTTGTGGGATGGCATAAAGTAGGTGTAAAGAGGTTTTATGACCTCTTTAAACATGGTGAGTTTAAATCATTTGAATCCTTGAAGTCCCAGTATTCTATGTCAAAGACTGAGTTTTATAAGTATTTGCAATTGAGAAATTATGTGTTAAAAAATGCTAAATCATACAAATCTCATCTCT
>NW_024584363.1:0-5881 GCF_018398535.1 Haplochromis burtoni
AGCAGAGTGTGAAACTTATCTGATCATCTGCCAAAAGTTAACATGAAAAAAATAAACATTAAGAGTGAGTTCTTTTGTGTTTTCAGGGGTAAAACAGCTTGATGCAAACAAGAAACAATTAAATTTAAATTACGAGCAAAAGTCGTGGGAATTTATAAGAAAAAATAAGCAGCATAAAAGTCAGCCAGTCATGCAAATGTTAATAGATGTACATATAGGCTGTTTAGGGAAATCATGAATCACTGAAGAACAGAAGTCAGTGGGTGATTTAGATTCATTACTCATTACAATGCACAAACCATTGTTCTCAATCACCAGGCTCTATCACAATCATCACCATATCTGAGTGTCTTTGAACTTTGTGTATATGAGGCTGTTTCTCAGAAAGATCTCAGTGAGGTGTTGATCGGTTGAAATACTGAATTCTTCCTGATAAGAGGGGGAGGTGTGATATGCCACACCATGCAAACAAATACACAGACCTATAAAAACACCTCATCAGTTGTGCCTGCATGTGTTCCTGCACTTACCAATAAATAGCCAAACACAAATCAACTCGTAGATTTTGACTCTGATCAGTGAGCCAGACCACCGGTGAAAATGACTGTGAAGATCCTCTCCATCACTCTCCTCCTGCTCTCGGTGTGTGTGTGCTGCCACTCCTCTGAAGGTAACTGTGCTCTTACTTTTCTACAGAAAAATGAGGAAAAAAAGAGATAAAATAGATCATTTGATCGCAGCAATGACTATCTCCAACAATGGCTGCTGCCTGTTTGTGAATAAGGTTCACTTCTGACATTTTGGTGGTTTATTGGGCAGGACCACTGTGTAAAGACCACAAACCTTTACATCAGTCATATTCTGGAATCTGCTCAGTCTATAATTGTAACATTTTTTATCCAGCATTCACACTCGACTTCTACCCACCAAGCATTCCTGCAAGCTGTTTTCTGGGCTAAGTTTTGTTAGTCAGTCATGGCATTTTAAAAGGCGTCTTTTACGTCAACATTTAGAAGAAGTCTTGGAGATTTCCTTTTTTTTTTAAGTACAACATTCACCTGACTTTTGTGTTCGATTGCTGGACTGACTGACAGCCACACCATATCCATTCACGCTATACTGCTTACCATTAACAATGTTTGTACTATTTATGTTTTCTACTTTTGTTTTCTGTCACCTATGGGGTTATGTCTCACGCTGCGTTGCATGCCAGGCATATGTTGACACTCAAACTATCATAACTGCCAACTTATTAGTGTAGCACAGTTGGTGCAGTGGTTTCCTTCAAACAAATTCACTCTGTAACTACATCTTACTGCTTCATTTTAGTTTTTAGCAAAGTCATCATTTCAGTGGGTTTTTGGAGGGGTGCATACATTGTGACTCATTACATAAGGCATGAAAGCAGAAAATGAGAGAGACACAGAGAGAGTATAAGATAATATCATGCAGCTACGGGACAGTATTTTTCACCATTCACTTATCAGCACATCTGAACTTTGAAATCTATGATTAAACATTTGATATATTAATCATTGTTAATAAATGGAGCTTAATGTTGGTTCCTATTCTCATCCTCTGTAAAAGAAATCAACATGCTTTGTTTGCAAATAATAACAAAAAAAGCAATTTAAGACAGAATCAGTTTGGATTTGTTTGGTACAGCAGATTTCATCTTCAGAACATAAAGACAATGTTTCCCAACCGTTCATATTTCTATTTGATTCAATTTGGTTAAGAAAATAAATATAAGTAAAAATTCATCCTTGCAAAATTCCAGGAACCAGATTCCAGATGATATCTCCAAATGTTGGATCAAGTCTCGCCTCCGTTAAAATATATTTATGGAAACTTTCTGAGTGATCCTGATAACAGCACAAAGCAAACAGTGACGTACCGTCTGTTATTAACATAAGAACATTGAGAATATGTTCTCTATCATACCAAGACTGTCTCCACTCATTTACATATTCGATATGTAAGACGTATGACTCCCCTTTGGTCACGGCGTGTGGATATTTCAACGTAATCCACCTTTCTCTATCATATTGAGACTATCTGTCCAGCTTCAGGCTGCTTGGAGACGCGTTCTGATCAAACCATCACTGATTTCATGTCTATGCAGCTATTTCATAGGTATGCTGTGGAGCATGGGCAGGCTAGCCGGAGTTTCTTTAAGAAATATCCACATGCTGCACAAATAGGAGTATGTAATATGCTTTTTTAATCAGAGACATTTCAAGACAGAAACATTCTTTAAAATCTGTGCGAGAGCCCTGCAACAGCTAAACTTAATTCTGGGCCAAAGTTGGATTGGTTTTCATTCATTTTTTCTTTGAATCCCAACGACTATAAAAATCAAAGTTAATTAACATAATGCCAAAACTGCCTAAAAAGTGCTTGAGGGTCCTCAAGTGATGAGAACATTGATTTGTTCCACTTACTTGTTGATTGATTTGGACAAAAAATGCCTGTGCACTGTAACATAATTTCAGGTCACATATTAAAAGTCATCTTCTGTTTAGTGATGTAAGACAAATCAGTTTTTAACCTTTTATCTCTCAGATACTCGAGTCCGTGGACCTGGAAGTAACCGCCCGTGCTGCGTTGGCGTCGACAAAGACAATAGGACTGCTGAGGTGGTGGGAGAAACATATCGTGAGCAGGCTGCAAGAGGACACTGTGTGAAGGCTATAATGTAAGTCAGCACTTGTTGTCCTACATACAAACATATACAATCTCTATAATTTTCTGTCTTTTATTTCCAGTTTTAACACAAAAAAGGGACCACTTTGTGCTGATCCAAAAGCTCAGTGGGTCAAAGATCGTAAGTCGTGCTAAAAGAAACACACAGAAATAAATGCAAAGTATTTACAGAGAAAAACTGAAGCTGCTGCCTGTCTGTTTTTCCACTCTAGTCACTGCCAAAATGAGGAAGGTGTGAAGTCTGTCTGCTGCATCAGTATTTTCATCACCTTTGAAGGCTTATTCAAACCAGAGCGCTTTCTCAGCCTGACTGTTTTAAAACATTAATTGATCAGGTTTTATTTGTCTTTTGTTTTTTGTGTTTTTTTTTCTTATTTGTGAATCTCTTTCTGTGCATTATGTGTTTATGTGAAGCACAATGTGGCTGTGAAAAACAATACAAAAATAAACTTTTGCATTATTGAGCAAATATTTTCCTGCTGTTGTTTGAATCGCCTATTGCATTCCACTTGTGTTTCAACTGAGGATGCTCGCTGAGCAACACTGTCCAGGTTTTTTATAAAACTTTTACCCAAGTTCATGCGGCCCACGATCAACATAAGTGGGTCGGCCCAGTGAAAAATCTTATTATATGAAAAAAGCACAATGAAAAACTTCATCTCAGTTTGCCAGTATGTTAAAGAAATACTCCTTTAGTTAATCAATAAAATGTATCAGCACAATTCTCCAGACAGAAAAGTTTTGTTATTTCACAGAAAATATCTTATTTTTTTCTCTTTTTTTGGACCCATTGTGAAAAAGAAATTTCTATAGTAGTCTTTTTTTTAAATGTTTGTCTGCTTCTTAACTACTTTGATGTAGCATGAACGGCCATGGGCAGGTCTGTGACAGAAGACCTGGAATTTTTGTTGTGCAGACTCTTCCTCTGGGACTCATGTTGAAGATCATGGGATCGAACATTTAAACTGAGGGGTGTTACAGCCCAAAGCTGCTGGGCCCCTTCCTTTGGTTAATCGTTTTTGTTATAATTAGCTTACGCAGCCCCCTGCTGGAGATGGCTGGACCTTCTCAGGCTGCCTTCCTAACCCAACTGCTCCAACCACAGCAGAGCTACTTATAAACTCACCTTTCTATCAGTTTAATTTTGTTTAACTGCATATTCTATCCCTGAGATATCTCCATATAAGAAAATGAAGTCGAATTTTAGAATTTTAGCAGACAGCAAGATATATACCAGGCAACCAAGCTCTCCTCATCACAGAAACTTGCTCACACAGCACACTATAAGACACAGGGCTAAATACCCAACTTGCTTGGAAGCTGGAAGTTGGTCGGGCTGCTGGTCTGGACGGGTCCCAATTTATAGCCTCATTTAGTCTTCCACCAATGTTCAGCCTCCACCTGTAGCTTACACAAGCACAAACAACACAGAGAAAGAACAGCACCACCCTCAGGTGTGAGGAACACAAACAACACGTGACCTAGGTCATAACAGATGACACAAAACTTTTTTGCCAGTAACATATCTGAAGCCATTCTACTCTGCAAGGCCATCAAAGAACTAACATGCAGTTGTTAGTTGCTTGAAGTTTGGGAGGGTGAACATCTTAATAGGCATGATCAGGTAAACTACAGCACAGATTCTTTTCCATACAGGGGAGAGTTTAGCTCTTTGCTTTCAATCACTGCAAAACCACCACATGTCAGCCCTTCTGGTGGTATGGTTAACAAACCAGTCCTTGTGGTGAAGGCTACTGCCTTGTGTCACATCATAGATGTACCAGCTTAAGCCATGCAGTCCCGACATTGCCGATTCCTGTAAAAACAGGTGCTATTACTTGGATAGTATTTAGCATTTGGAGGGGTTTGTGGTTATTTATTGCTAAGTGCAGGAACATCCGAAGGCAGGGCTAATGCTATTTTTTATAGGTCTGTGTAGTTCAGTGTACATCCACCCCTTATCAGTGAGACTTTAATATTTTCAAACCACCAACATCATGCTGAGAGTGGGTTTCAAGTAAGATATTTGTATATTATTCATATCGCCATATAGCCCAATTTACCTGTGCAGGGGCTCAGCTGGTTTGGTGGACGGAAACATCGGCCTGGTGTAACTGGCTCCCGATGTGGACGTAACCAATGAAGGACGACGGAAGAGCCGCAGCGTTTGTGGGGTGTGGAAAACTTTCTGTGCACTTGCCCCAGATGGAGCAGCCGCAGCCATAGCCAGTTAGTTATTCGGGCATGTGTGTGAAGCGCCGAGTGTATTGAAGAAGAGTTCTTGTTATTGCAATTATTAGTTAGGACTTGAGAGTCTTTGTATTTTTTTATTCATTATTTATGTTAATCAGAATCAGAATCAAAGAAACTTTATTTATCCCCAAGGGGCAATTAAGATACAACAGAGCAGCATGACATTAAAAATAAGGTCAGGGCATAAACAGGTAATAAGAGATAAAAAATAATTAAATTATAAAGTATATATATCGTTTTAAAATTAAAGTGACTGAATAAGTGAACAAATAACTTTAGTGACTAAAAGTGAATATATAAAAAGAGTGTAGAGTAGTTTATGTTTCTGGTGTGGGAAATGATCTTATTGGCTGGAGTTAAAAAGCAGAGTGGCTTTGGGGACAAATATGGCTCTCCTCCTCTCAGTCCTGCAGGAAATACAGCGGAGGTGTCGCCCAGAGGGCTGTTTTGATGGTATATATATATAAATCTATCAATCGTTTGTTGTAAGATTCAGATAATTATTTTTTAAAAGCTAAACATTTTAAATGAGAATAAGAAAGAAAAGTATTTCCTTGTGCCCCCCTCTCCCTGTTAATGCCCTACCTGGCCCCCCTGGCAACACTTTGCTAGACCCGCCCCTGCACAGTTACCAGCCAGCTGTCAGCTACTTAGAAAAGGATCTTGGTGTTATTTGTCTCTCAGAAACAGTTCATAACTTCCCCTCAACTCATTCATGTCACCTCAAAGGTAAACCTGTTTCTCCATCACCTGTTCAGCTCTGATGATTCAGTAAGGACATCTCCTGGTTTCATCTTCATGTTTCCCTCTCACCAGATAACCAAACCGACCAGCAGCTTTTACAGCTGTGGCTCCAGCAAACATCGGCTGATACTAGAAATTAATATTAAATAAATTCTAACAACAGCTGATCAAGCTTAAA
>NW_024584363.1:6595-17908 GCF_018398535.1 Haplochromis burtoni
GGTCCTGCAGCATGTCTGCGCTGGTCCAGTCGACTGCCATCTTAGGGCACAAGCATTGAAGGCATTTGGAAAGGGGAGGGGTATCAGTGTGTGCATATCAGTGTATGTGTGTATGTGTGTCCAGAGTTCAGCTGAGACAGTGTCCTTCGCCCCGCCAGGCTAAGTAAACAGTCTTCCAGCCAACCCAGGTGGCCCTAAGTAAAAACACAAGACAAGACAAGACAAGACAAGGACATAAGAAGCTAAGCAGGGAAGATAAGGGCAGGAGAGGAGAAAAGTGCGACCGCCTTCGCTGAGAGCCAAAAGAGAAGAATTAATAATAATTAACGTTATGAACAAAATAAAGTTCAACATCAGTAACATCATAGCACCCACCCAGCTGTATAGAAACTCAGTCATGCTAGCTAGTAGCCAGTACGAAAAAGTCAGCATAACGAAAATAAACTACCCCTAAACTTGGTTTATATCTGACCCAGGTAGACTGCAGGTCATAACTTCTTACCTGAATTTCAGTTCACACTCGAACCGACGGCCGCCTCGGGTCTCTCCTCCTCCTGCCTCCCCTTTCCCTCATCCACCTGCTGGCCTCCACCACTTGCTAATGTTACTGAATCTGTGGAAGCTCCATGATAGCCACCACACGAAGTAACGAATGAAGAGCCTATCTAAATACCAGTAACAATTAACGCGTTTGTCACGAGGGAACAGGGAGGACTCGGCGCAGACTGAAAACACAGAAAACTGAATTTTATTTACACACTCCCGGTGCACTATATACAGGTGAAGGGGGCCAAGGTTCCCAGGGGTACAAGGAAGAATCTGGAAGTGTCCTCTCTTGCTCCGCTCCACACGAACAGAACAATGCACTTGGAAAGGTCCTTTCCTCACACACACCACTCTCACTGCGGCACTCACGAACAGGCTTCGGTGTCCAAACTTCCAAACCGAGCACGAAGAATCTGTATACAGAGATCAGGAATTAACACGGAAAACTTTCACGAAGAGAGCTCAAAACTGGCTTAGGCTAAAGTAGCACTGACGAGCGTTACTCAATAGTCCAGCGGCGAGGTGTTCTCAGTCACTGCCTTAAGTAGCGAGTGCAAACAAGGTGAGGAGCCACAGGTGATTGCTTGCAGGTGGTGAAGGCCAGGGGCGGGAGCTCATAATGAGCTCTGCCCAGGCAGCAAGTAGAGAGAGAGAGGAGAGAGAGAGGAGAGAGACAAAAGCAACACACATGCAGCCACACAGGGCCAGCCGGGCAGGCACGGGGACCATGACAGCGTTCCTCATTTTGGCATAACAAGTTACCGTGCTCGTTACCACAATAATAACGTAGTTACTGTAACCCATTACTTAATAACGCGTTAGTCCCAACACTGCCTATATGTATGTGTTATGAAAGTGTGAGTAATGTGGATGTTTAGGTTGTGGAATAAAATTGAGGCCAGAAGGGGACAGAGGGGTGATGCCTCCCCTGCACCCTGGTGACACACCTGCATCCCACGGCCCTACACGAGTGCGTCGTTGTGGTAGAACGGGTAAAGGGAGGCAGTTGGGGATGGGGAGGGAAGGAAGGGAGGGACTACTTGTTCTAGCTGTTGCTTGAATATACACCAGACTCACACAAAATCTCCTTATGCATTCCCAGAATCTGATTTCCTTGGTGCTTTCAGTTGAGCTCAATAATCCAGTATTATGCACATTTATTTGGGTTAAGTGTGCTCCAGACAGGTCCTGAGATGGAGTGACATGGACTGGCGGCCCCAGCTACTTTCTTGCACCTCATGGATAGGGTTGTGCATTCGCATGCTGCATATACCACAACATATCTGGATTTTCCCATCATCCACAGTGCATGTGCAACAGACTACAGTGCTGGAGTCCCTGAGGCAGGGGGGGCTCATGGTCAACACAAAGAAATGTGCAGTTGGGCGGAGACAGGTACAGTATCCGAGGTACAGGGATGGGAATCGAGAACCAGTTCTTGTAGAGAACCAGTGAGTAGTCCATTTCCTTTGTGTTCATACCTAAATGCTAAGAGAAACATCATATGTGTGTCTTTAATAAAATTTGTGTTGGTATGTGGGACCAGCTTTAGGTTTATATAGTTAAATGCTAATTATATGATGTGCATTTCAGGACATTTTACAGAGTAAAAGTAATGTAACAAGTAGTCTATCAGATTACTTTCTCTTGGGAGTAATCAAGTAAATGTTTTTATTAATATGACAATCATAAATATACTTATAGAAATATTTACAATTATTCTGTCATTTAGCAGTCGTACTGGGGAGTTAGACACTCACACCATCAAATTAAGAACATGTCTCTCAAACCCATTTCCTACTAAATAAACAGGAAATAATTTTTTGTGGCTGTCTTATCTTTGGTTTGACTATGTCTTGAAGTGTAATTTAAACAGGAAGTAACATAAACTCGTCACTCATCAGATAAAGAATGCAACCTTAGCAAAAACTGAATAAAATTTTGTGGGAACAAGTAAAATAAGAAGAAAGGAGAAAAGCAAGTTTCACAAAAATTTAGACTGATTATGTTGAGAGACTTTCATTGACTTTTTAAGGCAGGTATGTGCACTAAACATTCCTCTTGCTGCAAGAAAAATGAGAAAATGAGAAAATGGGAAACTACCAGGGGAACTGCACCCCAGGAAATGTGACGTTAAACAACCTCTCATTATTCCAGTGAATAAAAAGCCACAAAGATTTGTATGAAGTAGTAATAGATGAGGTAATAACACAAAGTTTTACTTAATAACCAGTTAACAATATAAACCTAACTTAGCTTACAGTTCCACACACCAGCACCAATCCCTACCCTGATGAGGACTCACATATTATTGTTTGTTTATTTACTTATGAACACAAAGCTGACAACACAAAAGAAAGTTAAGTTACTTCTAGGAGTATGAACAGGCAGAACCCAAGGCTGCACGACTGACTGTTCATCACTGCCTTTGTTACCTGTTGAAGATCAGCAGCTAGCATGCTCACAACTTCTTAGCTAGCTTTGTGTTAGCATGCTGTCTGTGCAGACGCTTGCAAAGAGCCCAAGTTATGTTAGCAACTTCATTGAGTTTTTCTCTGTTTTCCATCATACACATGTGCTTTGTGTGATAAAAAATAAAAGTAATCACCATGTCTGTATTCCTCAAAAAGCTGTATACCAAAGTAGGGATGTTTGGTGATAATACACAACACCACATTTGGTGAAAACCAATTACAGCATATGAGCACAAACACCTCAACTGAGAAATTAGAAGTGCATACCCAAACCACTTTTAGTCTGCATTAGAAATGTTGATCTTTGCATGTGTGTATTGGAAGATTAAACAGTCAACACAATTACATTTGTATAAAACAGTTCCTCCAGAGCAGAGTGTGAAAGTTACCATCTGCCAAAAATGCACCTAAATGAAATAAAAGTGGGAGCGTCTCACTGCTTTAGTTTTCAGTGGGAGTTTAATGGCTTAAATTACAAGCGAAAGTTTAAGATGTGGGGATTTATGGATGAAAAATAAGCAGCCAAACATCAAAAAATGATGCAAATGTGAATAGATGTGCATCAGGATCGTTAAGAGACATCATGAGTCACTATTGTTTTGCACTTGAGGCCTAATGCACAACTGCAAGAGATAAACAGTCACAGTTAGTTAAAATGGAAAAACAATAATCGACGTGTGATTTAAATCCATCATTTGTGACAATACACAAACTGTTTTATACACTATATTTAAGGCTACGTCCACACTAATGGGTGTTCGTTTGAAAACGCAGCGTTTTGAAAACGCATACATTTCAAACTGCAGCTGTCCAGTCGCAGTGTGGACACACAAAAACGCAGACTTTCTAAAACAATGACGTATTTTAGTCATGTGATGCAGTCATGTGACCAAATAAACAAAGATAGCAAAGTGCATTATACAGCAGTCGTTTTGATCACTCTCAATTTTGACAGCCCTAAAAAGGATGAATATCAGTTTGTACATGCTCCAGCTAGCTTTTCTTCAAATTTTTTAATTCTCACTCGCTTTTGCGCATGCGCAGGACTGGAACGTAAGCGTTTTCATCCGTTTCAGTGTGGACGCACGACGAAAAATATGAAAAAGTTCTTGTGCTTAAAGTGCCTCAGCTGAAATTTAAACTTAAAATATCTCAATATCTGAACATGTTACCTTGGGCATGGGCATCATAGAGGTCCCGCCCTTGACTATCTCTGATTGGTTTAGATCACAATATGGGCATAATGTGTTATTGTTATCGACTTTTTTTTTACTCGAATGGCTGGTCTCACCGGTGCAACCTAGCATTTTTTTTTAGTCGCACTATTGAGAAATAAGGTCGCATTTGGGACCAAACTGGTCGCACTCTAGAGCACTGCCTTGTATGATTAAACATTGTTAACTTTCAATATAATCTACTTTTATTTATATAACATCAAATCACAGCAGAAGTGACCTAAAGATGTTTTGACTTGTGAATTAAAGATACAATAATACCTATTGGGCTGAGGGGTAGAAGACAGTACAACAAACATACTGTTACTTGTTGATTGCTTCATGCACTTTGATCACTGAAAGTAATTTTTTCATTATCTGTCAAACTGTAAAATTTTTACAGAGTGAAGCACGAAAAAGGCTCGCTCACTGTCACATAGTTTCACGTAACATTTGTTTTGTTTTATGATGTAAGGAGTTTCGTCACATTTTAAACTTGGAGTTAACTTTGATTTTCCTTCTAATCAGACCTTTTCAGTTCTCTCTATAATTTTCTGTCTCTTATTTCCAGTTTGAATACAGAATATGAACAACTTTGTGCTGATCCAGACACTCAGTGGGTCAAGGATCGTAAGTTATTCAAACACAGATACACACACATATAAAAAAAATATTTGTGGAGATGAACTGAAACTCCTCTTCGTGTCTCTTTCCTCTCAAGTCATTGGAAACATGACCAGGGAGTTTCCCACAAAGGCTGAAACATTGCAGCTCTTCTGCCACATCAGGATCTGCTCATAGTCACTTATACTTATGAATTTTTTAATATTTGCACTTTAAATTTTTAAGGTTACATCACCCTCTTCTTACTGAAGAGGAAATTCTTGATGTCGGATTTAAGTCATGTATGACTTTATTTGAAAGTGATGCTTAATGCTGAAATTTAGATGGACCCATTGAGTTCTTATGTTATTTTAAGCTAGGAATTATCTTTTATTCCTTTTTTTCTGCTTATATGATTCCTGTTACATCCATGAGATGGAAATGTAGGGGAGCGTGTGAGGAGGAACAATGAATAAAGCAGAAATTGTTAAATTGTAAACTTTATTCTTAACACAAAGAGAGAGCAACATCGCTAGATCACTATCAAAAGAAAAAGAAAACACAACACAAATCTAAAGAGAGGGAAAACACAAGCAAGAACTAAAACGCACTTTAGTGGCCCACGGGCTCACTAGTACCAGGCAAAACAAATCCACACTGAAAAACAGAAACTTTTCAATTAATTGAATTACAACAAATACTGTGTGGTTTGGTTTAGTGGTTTTTTTTAACTTGAAAAAAGTAATTCGTTACTAATTACTGATTACTTCTCCAAGAAAGTAAAGTGTTACTTTATAACTTTGACTTTTTAAAAACATGACACACAACCTGAATATGTAATAAATACATACAGCAACAGACCTTTCAGCCCATTTCTATTTTTTATGCATAATGGATCATGTAAAATTGAATCAAATGAAAAAGTCTCTTTTTAAAATTGATTTTATTAGTTTTAACTTCATGCAAATTGCATCAAGCAAAAATTAAATTATATGCAGCAGTCTCTGACTTGAAGAAATTTGTTTAACATTTAAACCTATTTTCTGCATATTCCAACATATATAAAATAATTTTTTGTGTTTACACTGAGTTTTTCATACAGATGCAAGTAAAACGCAGCAGAAAATAAATAAAATCTAAGATTAAGCAGCAATAAATCCTTTTGTTCTTAAATCTATTGTCACCTGTTTAGCAGGAGTGGAGCCAGCAGAGGTTTGCCTGGTGCTGCAGTGGTCATGTCAGTGGGAGGATCGGGGGGTTTCTCTGTGAATTTCACATTCCTGTGGAAGCGTGCTAGGTGCTTGCTCAGATTTGAAGTTTAATTTTTTGCTGTAGAAAGAGTGTACAGGGGACGCTATTGTTTTTGTCACTTTTTATGGAATCAAGCTCAAAGTAATGTCAGTACTTCTGCACTTTAAATGCTGCATAGTCGTACCCTCTTCCGCACTCCATATTATTCATTGTTGATCTGCACACGTCTGTTGCTGCCACTGATGTCACACACACTTATGTCATTGTCATGAGACACTCTCACAAACAAAATCACTGTTTAGTAATGCAGGTGGGGGGTAGGTCCCAGATGGCTTGGGGATAGAAGCTCCTCTTGAGTCTCTCTGTCCTTGCCCGGATGATGCAGAACCTTCTACCAGATTGCAGAAGTTGGAACAAAAAGAAGAATAGAGAGACTTGTGATAGAGGACAGGATGCGGCTCCCGTCCGCTGTCTTCAGCCTCGTCTGGTCCGGCCTCGGAGTACGCCAGATGTAGGTCTTACATAGAGGAAATATGGTCCCGGCGAACACGATGTAGATTCTGCTTCCGTGTTCTCCCCCTGAGCACGGCAACAGGAAACTTGACTCAATAGATGTGTGCTATTGCGCCTTATCTCCTGGCACCCACACCTCTGTCTTTACTCAGAAATGCATTAAATCCCTTTAATCATTTCATTTGTCTTTTCTCCCGCTGCAGTCTCCTATGTCACACTAACTTCCGTGGCATTAATCACCTACACACACGTAACGGACATGACATCTGGTTACTTGGGCAACCAACAGCCAAGAAACAACTACGTGTCTCATAACCAAACAGGAACCAGACTAGACAGTGAAGGCAGACAGCTCTGTCGGGACAGCCCCCAGCACACTGCAGAGGTTATCAGGCACCCGCTCATGTTACCGCGGCCTTCGGGACCAGGACGGCCTCCCGGAAGGGGTTTTGGTCCGCAGCCCCAGCCACACTGCAAAGGAGTTATCATAAGGCACGCCTCCGGAAAGGGGTTTGTCGCCGCCGCTGGCATCGCGGCCGCCCTCCGGACCTGCTCAGTGGCTGCCACTGCCTCCCAGTGGTCGGCCTCCAGAACTGTTTCCACGTCGCCGCCGTTGCCGTGTGCACGGTCGGCCCCCAGAACTGTTTGCCCGTCGCCGCCGTTGCCGTGTGCACGGTCGGCCCCCAGAACTGTTTGCCCGTCGCCGCCGTTGCCGTGTGCACGGTCGGCCCCCAGAACTGTTTGCCCGTCGCCGCCGTTGCCGTGTGCACGGTCGGCCCCCAGAACTGTTTGCCCGTCGCCGCCGTTGCCGTGTGCACGGTCGGCCCCCAGAACTGTTTGCCCGTCGCCGCCGTTGCCGTGTGCACGGTCGGCCCCCAGAACTGTTTGCCCGTCGCCGCCGTTGCTGTGTGCATGGTCGACCCCCGGACTTTACTGTGGACTCGTGAATGGTCTTGTTTTGTGTTGGCCTGTTTTTGATTTGGTTCTGGACTCTCGTGCTCCTGGTTTTTTGTGTTTCGGGCCCTCCTTCCTGGGCCCCCTCCGCCCGCCCTGGCTTGGTGCTTGTGCTTTTTGTTTGGGGCTGTCGGGAGCCAGCCCTTTGAGGGGGGGTACTGTCACGGTTCTGGGTCCGTTGGACCCAGTATTTTGAGTTTATTGTATTTTGGTTTTAGTTTACTTCTGGGATTGTTTTCTTGTTCTCTTGTGGTGTTTCATGATGATGATTATGATGTTTATTATTTGAGTTCATGTTTAAGGATTTGTTCTCTGTTGTATCTCACGTTTAGTTTAGTTCAGGTTCCATGTGTCATTCTGTCTGTCTCTCAGTGTCAGGTCTGCGTCTTGGTGTGGTGTTCTCATTTCCTGTTTTATTGTGAAGGTCTGGGTCTCATGTGAGTGTGTTCAGTTTTACCTCTGTCTCGTCTTGTTGATCATTCCCAGCTGTGTCCACCACCTGTGTGTAATTCCCCTGTGTTTCTCTGGGTGTATTTAAGTCATGTCCTCCGTTATTGTAGTTGCTGGTCCGTCTGTGTATTCCACCCTGCGTCATCTGTGTGTTTCCCTGCTGTCCATCGTCATTCTCCTCTGCTCGTTCTCATTCAGGTTTGTGCTTTGTAGTTTAGTTGTTTCCCAGTATAGTTTAGTTCCAGCTCCATTTGCCGTTTGTATTTACTTTCATGTTCAATAAACCACCTTTACACCTTCACGACTGCCTGCACTTGGATCCTCCCTCATTTCCTCCACACGGCTCACCTCACTCGCCGTGACAGAATTAATTGAAGACTGGGATTTCTAATTAGATGAAAGGTTTTTAAGCAAATCTGAGACCAGAAGTTTAGGTCTAAGTTAACTGATAAATCCGCTTCCCATTTTGCAATAGGAAGTGATATTGATTCATCTGTTTTAGAAAGCATTCTGTATATTTTGGATAGTAATTTGGGGGTTTTAAGAGTAAGAAATTGAACCACACTTGGTGGTGTTTGTAGTTCAACTTGACCCGGTTTAAATTTCTTTTTTACTATGGATTTAATTTGTTGATATTCTAAAAATCTTTTCTTGTTGATCCCATATTGTGTAACTAGTCTGTCAAATGAAATAAATTCTGTTCCTTCTAGTATATGTTCTAAATATTTGATTCCTTTACCACTCCAATCTGAAAAGTTTATCATATTATTGTTTTGTAATATGTCAGGGTTGTTCCAGATAGGTGTACGTTTGCATGGGATTAATGAAGACGCCGTCAATTTTAGAAACTCCCACCATGCTGTCAGAGAAGAGCTGATGTTGATGCTTTTAAAGCATTCATGTCGTTGGATGTTTGAGCTGATAAATGGTAGGTCTGAGATAATTAAAGAAAATCTGAAAGTCCTTACAGAGCGGTCATACCCAATAAAACCGCCAAAAAGTTAGACGTGTACCCCAGCATCACAAATAGCTAGCATTGTTGGAAAAAGTCATGCTGTGATCAGTTTTATGTATTTTTTTCTTTTTGTTTTCCATTAGAAAGTGAGAGCATAGTTACCTGCAGAGTAGCTGAAGCACACACACATTGAGAGCAGGAGGAGAGTGATGGAGAGGATCTTCACAGACATTTTCACCGGTGGTCTGGCTCACTGATCAGAGTCAAAATATACAAGTTGATTCGTGTTTGGTTATTTATTGGTAAGTGCAGGAACACATGCAGGCACAACTGATGAGGTGTGATTATAGGTCTGTGTATTTGTGTGCTGGGTGTGGCATATCACGCATATCTCAGTATTTCAACCTATAGAAACCTCACTGAGAGCTTTCTGACAAACAGCCTCACATACACGAAGTTCACAGATACTCAGATATCAAGCTGTTTTACCCCTGAAAACACAAAAGAACTCACTCTTAATGTTTATTTTTTTCATGTTAACTTTTGGCAGATGATCAGATAAGTTTCACACTCTGCTCTGCAGGAAATGTGTGGCAGAAATGTGATCATGTCGACTGTCTTTATCTTCCAACACACACGCAAAGATCAACAGTTTCTAACACAGACTAAATACATCACATGAAAATGGTTTGTGTATGCATTGCTAATTTCCCCCCTCATAGCCGCATTAGCTATCCCATTTCTTTTATTCAGACTTAAATATACATAAAGCATAAACTTTCTGACAGATGGCCTCATATTTGACTCTAAAATACTGTTCCTGTGGTTGCTGTGCTCTATTTGTGCTCACCTGCAGTGTTTAGTTTCAATAGATGTGATGCTGTGCATTATAGCTAAAAACTGTCTTCTCTGGTGTCATTGGTTCAAAGTTCCAGAAGTGTTTATTGCAGAAAGTCAAGGCACCTTTGGTGAAGGTGGATCTTGGCCAGGTCTCCCTTGAAAAAGAAGATTTTCATCTCTTCCTGGTTAAATAAAGGTTAAAATAAAATAAAAAAAGTCCCCTCACCAAACACATTACTCTATTCCATTTTTCAGTAATGTAACATGTTTTTGTACTACATTCAGTAATAGTAAAATACAGACTAAGTGCCCATGTATAGATCATTTCCCCCTCATAGCTGTATTAGTTGTCCCATTAGGATGCTGTTATTTATTGGCTGCTTTGACTGACAGATATCCTCTCAGGAGATGTCTGATAGGCCTCATCTGCACTAACTAAACTTGTCCTCTCACCATGGTTGTTCTGTTGGTGCCTTTTTAGAGCATTTTGAATGTAAATCCCTGACAAGAACAGCAAACCCTCATCCCTGAACGATTATCGGCCAGTTGCACTGACCTCGGTAGTAATGAAGGTGTTTGAGAGGCTGCTGAAGAACATCATCTCCTCCTCCATCCCAGACACCACAGATCCGCTGCAGTTCGCCTACAGATCCAACAGATCCACAGAGGATGCCATCGCCCACGTCCTACACACCACTCTCAGCCACGTGGACAAGAAACAGGGTAACTATGTGCGAATGCTGTTTGTTGATTACAGTTCAGCGTTTAACACAATAGTGCCCTGCAGACTGTTCACAAAGCTGAGGGATCTGGGACTTAACAGCCGTCTGTGTGCATGGGTGTTGGACTTCCTCACTGGCAGAACTCAGGTGGTGAGGGTGGGTAGATGCGTCTCTAACAGCACCTCAGGGATGTGTCCTCTCGCCACTGCTCTACTCCCTCTACACTTCAGACTGTGTGGCCACCCATGGCTCCAACACCATTGTGAAGTTTGCTGACGACACAGTGGTGTTGGGTGCCATCTCCAACAACGATGAGGCGGCCTACATGGATGAAGTGAAGAATCTGGCATCGTGGTGCCAGGACAACCACCTCCAGCTGAACGTCAGCAAGACCAAGGAGCTGGTGGTGGACTTCAGAAGGGGTCAGCACAGAGACTACAAGCCCATTATCATCAATGGAGCTCCAGTGGAGAGGGTGCAGTCCTTCAAGTATCTAGTGTCCACATCTCCTCAGCGCCTGTATCACCTACAACAACTGAGGAAGATCAGGGTCTCTCCAAAGATCCTCAGGATTTTCTATACAGGCGCTGTGGAGAGCATCCTCACACAGAACATGACATCGTGGTTTGGGAACAGCTGTGTGAAGGACCAAAAAGCTCTCCAGAGAGTGATCCGTACAGCAGAACGCTGCTGCAGGATTGCTCTCCCCCCGCTTCAGGACACCTACACCAGGAGATGCCGGACTAGAGCAGCGCAGATACTGAAGGACCCGTCCCATCCTGGCAACAAAC
>NW_024584364.1:0-14342 GCF_018398535.1 Haplochromis burtoni
TAAGAGTTGCCAACCGTCCCGTCTGGTATTCAGAGAAAATATTACGCGTTTCTTATTGAGGTGAAAAGGAACAGTTTGTCCCGTAATTCAGCTACAATGAAAAAGCCACAAAGCTGGAGTTATTCTGTGTCTTAGCTGCACAGCTGCCTCTTCTTTTCATTCTCCCCCCTCCCTCTCCCGTTTCTACTTCAATCATGAAAACTGATCAATGATCAGCTGATCGGCTCTCTTGTTTGTTTATCGCTCACTTTGCGAAAGAGGAAACCAGCGGATGTCGCGCTAAACAACAGCAGCACGTTTAAGCTTGATCAGCTGTTGTTAGAATTTATTTAATATTAATTTCTAGTATCAGCTGATGTTTGCTGGAGCCACAGCTGTAAAGCTGCTGGTCATGATATGGTTTGGTTATGTGGTGAGAGGGAAACATGAAGATGAAACCAGGAGATGTCCTTACTGGATCATCAGAGCTGAACAGGTGATGGAGAAACAGGTTTACCTTTTAGGTGACATGAATGAGTTGAAGGGAAGTTATGAACTGTTTCTGAGAGACAAATAACCACCAGGATCCTTTTTTAGGTAGCTGACAGCTGGTAACTGTGCAGGGGCGGGATCTAGCAAAGTGTTGCCAGGGGGCCAGGTAGGGCATTAACAGGGAGAGGGGGGCACAAAGAAATACTTTTCTTTCTTATTCTCATTTAAAATGTCTAGCTTTTAAAAAATAATTATCTGAATCTTACAACAAACGATTGATAGATTGATGCATATATACCATCAAAACAGTGTACATCACTGTCACAACAGCTGTTTATTTTCATTCAAAGGCTTTATGATTTTTCCTATAATGGTGGGCCAGTCTCTAGTCAAAATGCCCGGGCCAATTTTCTGTCCCAGTCCAGCCCTGTATGCAGCTCATCTGCAGTCTGGTGTTACCTACATCTTCCTATTCAGAAGGCAGAATTTCTGATTCTGAGTACAATCGAAAGCACCACGACTGCAGTTTTTGTGTTGGATGTAAAAGGCACATGACGCTGTGACGTAGGCTAGAATCATGGCAGCAGTCAATGACGGTCCAGGCGTGGGATTTCTCTACACTTCAGACTGTGTGGCCACCCATGGCTCCAACACCATTGTGAAGTTTGCTGACGACACAGTGGTGTTGGGTGCCATCTCCAACAACGATGAGGCGGCCTACATGGATGAAGTGAAGAATCTGGCATCGTGGTGCCAGGACAACCACCTCCAGCTGAACGTCAGCAAGACCAAGGAGCTGGTGGTGGACTTCAGAAGGGGTCAGCACAGAGACTACAAGCCCATTATCATCAATGGAGCTCCAGTGGAGAGGGTGCAGTCCTTCAAGTATCTTGGTGTCCACATCTCCTCAGACCTGACATGGGCTGCCCACATTCAGGTCCAGACCAAAAAGGCTAGGCAGCGCCTGTATCACCTACAACAACTGAGGAAGTTCAGGGTCTCTCCAAAGATCCTCAGGATTTTCTATACAGGCGCTGTGGAGAGCATCCTCACACAGAACATGACATCGTGGTTTGGGAACAGCTGTGTGAAGGACCAAAAAGCTCTCCAGAGAGTGATCCGTACAGCAGAACGCTGCTGCAGGATTGCTCTCCCCCCGCTTCAGGACACCTACACCAGGAGATGCTCGGACTAGAGCAGCGCAGATACTGAAGGACCCGTCCCATCCTGGCAACAAACTGTTCCAACTTCTGCAATCTGGTAGAAGGTTCCGCATCTTCCGGGCAAGGACAGAGAGACTCAAGAGGAGCTTCTATCCCCAAGCCATCCGTGCCCTAAACACACACACCCGCCCTCTCACATCATCTATAATTGACTGAGACAGGACTCTTCCAGACACTAAACCAAGGCACAATGTACATTTCAATTCCTTTAATTTTAAATATGTTTATATTGTCTATCCTGTAAAATAGTCAGATATCTATTCATATTAATGTACAGAATTCACCTGCTTGCTGCTACTACTGCACATTCACCCAGTGTATATACTATATTTGTATATATATATATATATATATATAATGTTCTTCCTCTACACCCCCCCCCCAATTTTTGCACATGTCGAGGAGCGTGTCAGGCTACATTTCACTGTGTGTTATACTTGTATAACTATGCATGTGACAAATAATAAAGAACCTAGAACCTAGAACCAATACATCAGAAATCCCACACTGTTGTATAGCACAAAGCATTTATCAGTTCTTTGCGCCACTCCATTGTCTCATTGGTCTGAAATCGATCACAGCAGTTCAGGAGTCCTCAAAAATTTCACTGATTCACAGCAGAAGATTATTCCCACTACACACCACACACACACACATCACCATCAGTCTTTTTGACTGGGGGGCCTGTGTTTTTCTGAGGTCATGGAAGATCAATGTTGACTCCATGGCATAATCATCTGAGGAATAAGATTAGCATATTTTAGCCCGATTGAGTTGTCTCATGAATGCAGTGGGGAGGGCTGATTAAGGATTGATAATCCCAGTAGGAGCAGTTGTGAATTTCAGGAGGCAAGGAGAGAGAATGGAGGAAAAAGAGAATGGAATAGTGGAGAAATACTGACTTTGAATGTGGCACCCAAAACCATTTTTATTCCAAATGAATAACTAACCTTAATCATAATCATTTACAGCTTGCCTGATTTTGCTTTATTAATTCACATATATATCACCTATTACATCTCATAAAAATATTTTTGCAGTGTCACCATGTTCAGGGTCTTTCCAAATTTTGTCTAACATAGAGGTTTGTTGAAATTCCAACTTTTTTAGGTACTTGAAAAGTGAGAGGATGATGAGAACTATATGTTTAACATAACATCAATATAAAAATATATACTGACCATCAAGAGCACAGCAAAAACAAGATTTATACACAAAAAGTTGCCTAAAGAAGTAAGGGAGTTTTCAGACATTACAGTAAAAACCCAAAACAAATCCATGTTGGGTGACACTTTATAATACCCACCCAGTATTGAGCATTATTAAGGTATTAGTTAAAACTTAATTCATCATTTAAAAACCAATACTCCCTTTTAGCTTGTCATTTAGAAACATTGATGTAAATAGTTGCTTTGTATTTCATAGTAATTTCACACTATTAAGCATTATTAAGGTATTAATAAAGTATTAGCAAGTGCTGAATTCATCATTTATATAGCATTAATCATCCCTAGTTTGCCATTTATAAATAAAGATATATTATTATGAATATGATTATTACTAGTAGTGATGTAATTGCAGTGGTATCTGTATATAGTGTAACAGTAACAGATGGAAAAACATATCTGTATTTATAAATGGCATACTAAGGAGGAGCCCTCGCTGATACCTCACTAATGTTTAATGGTGTGACATTACAATAAAATGCTACCAAATAGTTTTGTAGAATTTATTTGGGAGTTGTTAACGGTTCATGATATAATTTTAAAAAGTCTATGTAAATGATTAATAAAGCATTTAAAGGCACGTTTGAAATGAGCTAGTTGTATTAATAAAGGTTTTATAACTATTTCATATTCTAATTTGGGGTTAATTTAGATGGTAACTAGTTGTTAGTTCACTTTTTTCTGTGGCTTTATTAAAAATGAGAATCATCTATATCCTACAAAGCATTTACAAAAGGAAACTAAAATGCCACCAGAACTGAGACTCGAACAAGTTTCAGCTATTTTTACAGTAAAAGAAGGGAAGAGACAAAGCACAAAATGATGCAGAACATATAAATATGTATTGCAAGACATAAACATAACTGAAAAGGTGCAGAACTAGAGTGTGAATTTTACAAGGGTTTAAAAGAGAAAGCGTCACAGTGAGCGATTGGAGCCACAGGGTACTTTAACTTAAATATACTGCTCAAAAAAAACTTCATGGGACATAAGACTGGCATCAAGTCTGTTAAACTTGTGAGACATTGATCTGGTCAGTTAAGTAGCATATGGGGTTGTTAATCATTTTCACTAGTTCTACATTTGGCTAGAATCAGTGTCACAACTGATAGCATGAGGTGATAACTGCAGAGATTCCACAAGTAGTCCAACTCCTCCAGGATGCCAAATCAATACGTGACATTGTCTGAAAGTTTGCTGTGTCTTCCAGCATAGTCTCAGGAGCATTCAGGAGATTCCAGGAGACAGGTAGTTACTCTTGGAGAGCTGGATCGGGCCATAGAAGATCCTTAACCCATCGGCAGGACCTGTATCTGCTACTTCTACAGTGCACAGAATTAGCAGGTCCACCACTGATGCCCTGTGCTTTTCACAGATGAAAGCAGGTTCACCCCGAGAACATGACAGATCTGAAAGAGTCTAAAAAAGCTTTGGAAAGCATGATACTCCCTGTAACATTGTTCAGTATGACTGGTTTGGTGGGGGGGTCAGTGATGGTGTGGGGAAGCATAGACCTCTACAGTCAGGCAACTCTGAGTAGCATTTTGAGTTGTTGGCATGAAATTGGACTAGCCTGTGCATCCTTTTTTCACTGTGAATTTTGGGGTGTTTTTGAATTTGGCCCTCAACCTGTGCATCAAAATGACGTGGCATCCTTTTATTCCTAACACATTACCTAGTTCATATTGGTATAGATGCCCGGCATGATTGTTTTCCCCACTGAGATCTTTTCGAAGTGTGCCTTTAATTTTTTTGAGCGGTGTATACTGAAATGTCATCATGAAAAAAATAACAAAGATTAAAAATCAAACAATGTTCTAAAAACAGTAGTGAGTATTTCAGACAACTTCACAAACAAGTACAACCACAAACAAAGTATCTATTATATTAAACTGTTAATGCCTATTTTAAAACTTTAGTTTAAATTCTTGACTTTGTTTCTTGAGTTCAAGCAAAGACATATGGCAATATAGTGTAGCTTTAAGTAAAATGTGACATGAAAAAAAAATTGCCATTCAGGTTAAGGCAGAAATATGCAATAGTAGCTAAAGATGAATCATTTACACAGTCTGGGGCATGATCAGGTTCAAACCTCTCTTTCCTTATGTCTAGTATGCTGGGGTCTTCCCATGATTCATTCACTATGTGTTTATACACTATTCTGCATTTAATAATTATTTAATATTGATCTCTTACACAATGTGTCTTTCTCAAATCACCCCCAACCAGTCGGAGCAGATGGCTGCCCCACCCTGAGCCTGGTTCTGCCTACGATTTTTCCTGTTAAACGGAAGTTTTTCCTTCCCACTGTCTGTTAAATCTTGGTGAAAGGGGGTTGTTTGATAGTTTCCCTCTATTATTTTAGGGTCTTTACATTACAGTATACAGTTGTGAGGTGATTGTTGTTGTGATTTGATATCATTTATATAAAATTCAATTAAAACATTACATTGAAACTAAATTTTCAAAATGATACCATGAACCAATAACAGCTACTAAATAACAATTTATTTAAAAAATGTATAAATGACATACTAAAATGAAGTGATTTAAAACTCTATATGGATTCTATAAACACATACTTTATATGGATTCAATTTTAGGTTGGATTTGCCCTGAAAAATACTTACTTGCCTTACTTTGAGCTTTGGAGTAAAAAAAAAATGGAACATTCCTTACAGACTTCTTGTTCATTGTTTATTGTCTACATGTTTGTCCTTAAATATTCATACATAAATTCCAACCTCTGACATTAGCTGTGACAAGGAACCACAGAGGGCTCATCCACATTTTGTGCCAGTTTCTGTCAGAGCATATAAAGAGCCCATTACTGTGTCTGTTTGAGTAGCCGCAAATATCATTAGCAAGTCCTCCATGCCACCTCTGATTGCTTTTTGTGGCTCTCCAGTGGGGTAAAGGTTACCTTGCATTCATTTACTGAGGCCATTACCTGCATATTCACACCAGATGCCATTACACATTATCAGAGTGTGACTGACAGATGCCAGAAGTGATTAGATCCAGCGGTTTAAAGTGGATGCTTACTGCCTGAAAATACACCTCCTGAGCTCTTAGATGTCAGCATGAAATGAGACAGACACTCCAAATGAGAGAACAGCTCAGGCTAATATCCCATCACAAATGCTATTTACTCTGGGTGTCTGGGTTTAGCTGGCTGCCCATAACTCTGTCTGCCCAAGCTGTGTGTTGCACGGAAGGAGCTCTGCCAGAAACATTTCTCTTGGAACCTAAGAAGACATTCGCAGTGTTTCAACCAGAATGATGCATATCAAATACATCCAAATTTTTGTCAATCATATCTAAAATCTCCTCCAAAAGCAGGCTAAGTAGTAGTCAGAGAGTGGCACAGTACCATGCTGGATCACCTCACAGCTAACATACAGGAAATAAAATTATTTAGTAAGTCTTGCATTTTTGATGGTCCCTTCCTCGTTTATGGATGAAGCAGCATTCATCATTAAGAGAATACCATAATTTTGAATGGCAACATAATGGCAAACAGTCATCATAGTGTATGGCCTCCCTGAAAAAAATAGTAGAGGTTTTCACTTCTGCTAATTCCACTCAGTGCAGAATCTGAGCACTGTACCCGACTCTTTCTTCCACATCAAACATTCACGATATAACTCTGTAAAATTTAAAACTGAATATAATTTAGCATTATGAGGTCTATACAGTATTAGATGTATAGAATAGATGTCTCCCCTATTGGCTTCTCTTCATTGGTCCCTGTTAAATCCAGAATTTTCACATACAAGGTTTTGTATATTCAGGCCCCATCTTATCTTAAAGACCTCATGACCCTAACAGAGTACTTTGCCTCACATTGTACTTTTAAAAACCCTATGAACCACAAGTAAGTCAACTGTCTGAAAGCGGGGGGGGGGGCAGATACTGCCAGCTTTTCTGGGCACCTGGAGCCCCTGGGACCCTGACCTCAGCTTGCACTGAGGAGCCTGGTCTCCAGCGGGATTGGCTGCCTGTCCTCTTAGGTCTTCAGTACTCTTGGGGGCTATAGATGGCCTGGTTTCACCAGATCTATCTCTGCCTGCCTCTGGCTCGTGGGGGATGTTATTGCAGCTTCCCATCCTCATTGACAAGTACACTTCATAACAAAGACAAACACACACCACAAGAGGATTGTTGATTTATGTAGGTATTTATTAGGGGTGCAACGATACTCGTATCGATATTGAACCGTTTGATACAGTGCTTTCGGTTCGGTACGCATATGTATCGAACAATACAAAATTTTAAATTTATTTTATCAACTTTCCGTCTGACGATGCTGTCTGTGTTGAGTGCTCAGTGGATCGAACCCAGATTCACTGAGCGCAGGGCAAGTTAGCGAGACAGAAGTTAAGCTCTCCTTGCAACATGGCAAATTGGACCTTCCCCACCCTCATTCAGATCTGGCGTTTGGAACTATTTTGGTTTTCATGTGACGTATGACCCTGAAGGTAAGCGTGTCATGGACAAAAGTAAAACAGTATGTCGGATGTGCCACCCAATGCTCAATTACATTGGTGGGAACTAGTGCGTGAGTGCAGTTATCTCGTTAACAGAGATTTGCCGTGTTGTGGCGTTAACGTCATTTCAACGAGATTAACGCTGACAGCACTAGTGGGAACACAACGAATATGACTGCACATGTACGCTGACATCATCCTAGTGCAAAGACAAGTGGAAGCAGGCAAAAGCAACAAGCACGCATGCTACAAACTTTACCCGAGTCGTTTAGACAGCCGTTAGCACATGATTCTCCTTATGGGGACCTGATATGTTTAATATGCTGCTGAGAATATAGCCCAGAAGAAGCGTATAGTATAGCTTTTAATTTAGAAAGAGCCATTTCTCTGTAATAAACTCTGTTTTCCGGGGTGATCGTGGCTCAAGAGTTAGGAGTTCGCCCTGTAATCGGAAGGTTGCCGGTTCGAGCCCCAGCTTGGAGAGTCTCGGTCGTTGTGTCCTTGGGCAAGACACTTTACCCGTTGCCTACTGGTGGTGGTCAGAGGGCCCGGTGGCGCCAGTGTCCGGCAGCCTCGCCTCTGTCAGTGCGCCAGGGTGGCTGTGGCTATAATGTAGCTTGCCATCACCAATGTGTGAATGTGTGTGTGAATGGGTAGATGACTGGATATGCAAAGCGTTTTGGGGTCCTTAGGGACTATTAAAAGCATACATCACATTCAGTTGTTGGCTTCAAACGCCTCCTCGTCAGCCTGGTCTCCACACTGCTCCTGCAGATCCACAGAGCTGTGCTGCGTTCTACTTGTTAAACAGGAGGGCGCGGTTCTCGAGTGCCACGTCTTGCATCAGTTCCCATCGCCCCGCTGTGTGCCATCTCTTGGTAACTCCCATTTCGACAGAAACCCGCTCGGACGTCAGGCGCTTGATTTTTCAACAACTTTTGTCTTCTTTACATAAACTTCTGATGTCCCATCAGGCACCAGGTGACTGAAGCCACTCCTGAAAGAGGCTAGGAGGCGGCCCGTCCAAGTCTTCTGCCCCGTCAGAGTGAAGCTGTTGCACTAAGAGTGGGAGTTACAGATGCACGCTGCCTCTCGGGCACTGTGGACTGACAGCACGCAGCCCTGCTGGCTGTAGGATGGCCAGCAGCGGTACTCCACGTTCCCAGAAGTGCCCATCCCTCGCATCACAGTGTGATCTCTGATTATTGATGGAGACAGGTTCTCCAGGTGTAGGTCAGACTAATAGAGGTGGAGGATGTGTTCAAAGGCCTCCAGCGTCTGATTGATGTCAGCTTTCAGCTCCCCTGTGGCATTCATGATGCGGTCTACCAGGTGTGTGAGGCCGGGCGGGGCCTGGTGAGGCAGCAGGTAGGTGAAAAAATACCTGTAGGCGTTGTAAATGTTCCTCTTCTCGTTTAGCCCCTCACACACACCCCAAGCTGAGCAGGGCAGAGTAAAGTTTCTGTGTGGAAACTGGAGAGTACAGTCTGCGTCTGTGTGACAGGTGGTCTCCTCCGCGCTGGCATCATCCAGGTCCGTGAGCTTCAGCGAGCCGGACACTGTGACAAACTGCCGAGGCTGGAAGTCCAAAGGGCCACGGCGGAGCAGGACCAGGTCCAGACAGACTCTGAATCTGTCCACCCAGGGGCTCTGGAACAGCTGGATCATCTGGAGAGGGTTCCCCTGCTCCAGATTGACTTTGACTCTTTCGGCCTCTCCTTCTCTTCCTCCTTCAGCTTAATGATGTTCAGATGCTGGAGTCTTTGGAGAAGGACCATTTCTTTCCTCAGCTTGAATGAAATGAGTTTTAAATTAAGGCAACATGGTGGCATGGTGGTTAGCACTGTTGCCGCACAGCAAGAAGGTCCTGAGTTCAATTCCAACCTCAGGACAGGGTCTTTCTGTGTGGAGTTTGCATGTTCTCCCCGTGTTTGTGTGGGTTCCCTCCGGGTACTCCGGCTTCCTCCCACTGTCCAAAGACATGCAGCTTGTGGGGATAGGTTAATTGGAAAATCCAAATTGCCATTAGGTGTGAATGTGCGAGTGAATATGAGCGCGAATGGTTGTCTGTCCCTGTGTGTTGGCCCTGCGACAGACTGGCGACCTGTCCAGGGTGTACCCTGCCTCTCGCCCTATGACAGCTGGGATAGGCTCCAGCGCCCCCCGCGACCCTGAGAAGCGGAAGCAAATGGATGGATGGATTAAAAAAATTATACATGATGTAGTAGATTTCTTGAAGAAAAAAAAAGATAATTGAAACTAATTTGAATTGAACAAATATTTAAAATATAATCTGATCATTTTTAGAGCAGCCTTCGGGATCTCCACGTATTAACATGCTATTTTTAGACATGATGGATAGCATTAACAACCTAGTAGCTGCAAATAATCAATAATCATCCACATGATTATTAACAGACAAAAAGAAAACATATTACTGCTACAGAAATAGTTTTCCATACGAGATCACTGCAAAAAAGTGCAGCCTTACCTAATGTCCACCCTACTGTTACTCATTTTATATTAACAGGAACCCCGACTATTATGACAAGTTACTCTAAATATATTACAAATTAGCTCCACTACATAAAAACATACTTGAGAATAACTACAGTGTTTTTGTTATTCATTAAATCTTTGTTGTTTGAAACTATTTTGGAGCCGTGAGAGTGGTCATGTTTTTGCGCACTCTGTGCATTCTGGGACGATGACATATATATAGGTTGTCGGCAGTATAGGCGCTTTCATTCTGCTAACCTGTTGTTGCAGGAGAGGAACTGCCATGCCGCATTATGCAGCTTTTTGTTGTAATTTCCTGTTGAAAGGCAACAAAGGAACAGATGTAAGTCTGCACAGCTTTCCTCATGAGAAAAAAAGAATAAAGCAATGGGTGGATGCTTGCGGTAGAGTACAACTCCCACAAGACCCAAGGCTTGTCATTTTAGCCCTGATTCGTTCAAGGCATTTAGTCGACCACAGTTGCTAAAAGAGGTCACACGTGCATCTGGTTATAAGCGAAGACTGAAACCAAATGCAGTCTCGAAAATTTTTCCCCATAAGGTGACCGTGCCACCACGCTAAGAAATGCAAAGACAAAGAGACGCTAGACAATTTCCTGGATGATGGTAAACAATAACAGTAGCAGACTTTATTTACAAATATTATCACCAATGTGCCCATAACCCCCTTGATGACACAGTCCAGGGATGCAAGCTTTGGTTAAAGCCAGGATCTGAAGCCCACAATTGTTTTCATCTTCATCTAAACTAAGTACTGGATGACTATTTTCATCCTCTTTCTCGGTTTGCTCTGGTTCAAACTGGAAAGGTTGAACAGAAGCCATCGACATGTGCTGCTTACTGTAAACATGATGCGGTGCAACCGTATGATGTTACTACGCAGAGTGCAGTGCTAGGTAAATAACTATGGCGGCCTACTAGTAAATCGGTTTTATATAAAATGTGCTTAAAAGGAAAACATCTGGCATATTTGTCTTAACATGTCTTAATAACTGGGGTTCTTTTAAAGATTTAAAAATCTAGTTGGTATTTGTATGGTGAGTAGCTTTCAGTAATAGTAATAAATTACACAGCAATAGTACATTGATGTAGTTGTAAAATGGATGACAATATATTAAGTAATCCAAAGTATTCAGAATACTGCATTTGACAATAGTGTTAATTTCTACTCAAGGATGATCTTAATAACATCACACCAATGTCTAATAGTTCATGATTTCATCAAAATCATTCAATTTTCAAGTTCAATTTGGTTGAATACTTTGTGACACTAAATTTTGCTGTAAATGAAATTCCTTCAGTTTTCATTGCATACATTGAATGATCACAGCTGGACTGATTTGTGTAAGCCTATTCCTAGATGCTGCTAATAGCCAGCTGGTTTTTAAGAAGTAAAGGGGAAAATTTTCACCTATGCAGTAGTACTCTCCAGTGCCCAACAAATAAATTGGTGTAGGCCTCCTTTGATTCTTACCCACATTTGTATTTTCTAGCTCCTAAGAAGAGCTAATCTAACTTTGTGAAATACACCCCTATGCTTTTGAATTCCTGCATGTCATTAAAACTAAAAATTACATTTAGAACTAGTGGCTGTCCAAATAAAAACCATAACATCAAACAATAATGCATAAGCAGCACAAAGTCTAATTTCCCTGTGCAATACCATCCTCTACAGTGTTTGCCAATCACTTGAGTTGTGTAGTAGTCAATAATGGGTAAATCAGTGACTGAAACTGAGTGGTGAGAAAAGGCTGACAGCATGGTAATGTCGCTCCATTTTAGCCTTAAGATCAGCCAGCATGTAACACAAAGTGACAGGCAAAGCTGACTCCAAAAATCAAAGCTTCCTTTAGCTTCCACATTCTGCGAATGGAACTATTTGAGTGGCTTAGAAAAACTTCAAAGCCGTGGAAAAGGGGACTTTTTTAATTTTAGATAAGACCCCGGAGCTGAATGTGAACTGCTGGAATTGTACAAGTTCACATCTTAATTGACGTGACCGGCTGAATTGAGTAGTGAGGAACTCATCTTCCAGCTCCTGTTTTTCTTTCTCCCATCTGTTTTGACCCTTTATTGCAGATTTGTATGATCAAAAACTGTTGCCAGACCTCCGGTTAGAGAGAGACTTATAATGTGTATTGATTCAAAATGAGCTTTGGTAAGTGCAAAGCACATTTCCGTCTAGTTAAGCTGCAGCAGTGTCATATGCTCCATTGATTTTAGTAAGATCGTGTTGTCATTATCAAGCCAAGATAATCTCTGTTACGTCTCCCTTTCTGCATCAGCAACAGAGTCAGTGGCTTTTCATGTATTAGGCTATTGATTCCAGCTTGCTCTTCTACCTTAGTGTGTGTGCATCCACAGCTTGTTCTAACCCCATTTATTTCCTTCCTTCTTTGTACTAAAGGTCTGACTCAGGAACAGATACCACAGCCATGCAAATACACATTGTCACATATAAATGAGCCCAGTGAAGCAGGAGTGACAGGTCTGCTGTGGAGACAGGGGAGAGGCGCACTCTTATTATTCAGACTTATTGTTGAGGCACATGAATAAGCAACATCCTCTCTGGGTGCATTTTCTTGGTTAACAGGAGCAGACTTGGACTCCCTTAGCAACTGCAGATCAAAGCTGACGCTGTTATTTTTTTTAAAGTATTGCTATAAGCATGTACAGCAGGACTTCTATTCATATAAGCCATTATTAATGGACTTCAGTGTTTAATGCACAGACTTGAGCATGCTATACTAACAGACGCCCAAATGTCATTTCCACTCACACTTCCAGTGCACATGCATCAACCAGCATGCAGCCTGTTACAGTTTCACCTCTGTCAATCCTTGATATTTATTATTCAGTGATTTGTATATATTGTGCTATTTCTTAAACCTGTAACATATTGTATTGTTAAATAGTCTAGTCTGTTTCTGTTACTGTACTGGAGCAACTGTAACCCATTTAATTTCCTTAGGGAAAAATAAAGTATGCTAATTCTGATTCTGATTTAATTTGTTTTTTAATATGTTCAAGTATATGATGTCTATGAGAATTTTCCCACACTGCTCTGTGTCTATCTGATATTTCACCAGAGTTTGGTTAATGGAACAATTCAGTTTAACAGGCACCCACTGACTTAAAATTGAAAGCACCAATAACTAGAAAACTAGTAGTAGGAACAAAAGCAGGACACTCACATATATATATATATATATATATATATATATAATAATCAGAAAAAGGACTTTAGTGAATTATTTCTTTGTTGTAACATTTCTTGGCTTTAAATCTTATACCACTGGAAAGCCTATTTATTTGCTCCATTTTTAAGGGAGATGTATTTATGAGTTGAGCAGTAAAATTGAGTATTTCATTAACCCACATACTCAACCATCCCACCATTAAAAAAAACTCTGACAGTGCCAAAAAGCGTATGTTGTTTTTGACTCTTGTTTGGTGTCGCTTATTGCACTGGATTATTGAGATCTGTAAAAACCAAGACATTTTGGCAAGTCATCAGTTCTTTCATTTAACAAACAGGAGCTTCAGTAGCATGTGGAAGAACTCTGGCACAAACAGCACACACAAGCTGATCCCACAAGTGTTCTGCTGGGTTGAGGTCAGGCTTCCAGTGATGACAAGCCTTATTTTTCCAGCAAGGGACATGCTGCCCTATACTATCATCATCAAAAGCTGTTACTTTATGGTATCTTCTCCACACTTTGACCCTACAATCCACCTGTTGTACACAGAATATAGACTCATGACTGAACATGACGTCCCTCCAAACGTTCAGGTTCTAGTGCACATGTTGCAGACACCTGTGCGAACGGGTCTGAAAGAGAAGGCCAGTCTCATAGGCTTTGACGGCAATCTCTAGCCTTATGAGACTGGAGATTGCTGTGTGCAGTCTGTTCTGGATTGTTTGGGTAGAGAGCCATGTGCCATATTGTCCTGCAAAAGTACTGAGAGGTTGAGTGAATGGTCTTCTTGTGGGGTCTTCTCCTTCACTTTCTTGGACATCCCCCATGATGTGGAACCTGTCCCTAGGCATGGGGCTCACTACAAAAAATGTTGCAAGTCGATTTTGTTAAACACCAGTTGCCATATAGATAGGGCCATATCCAAAACGGTCAAACCTTGCAGGCTTGGAGCAGGGTCTATGCTTGCAGGTACTCCTTGTCACCGTTGATTTACCAGAAACTCAAAACAAGAGACGATGGCCAAATAAGGTGGTACCACTCACGTCCTGAACTCTGCTGCTTAACCCACAAATACATTTTTATTTATATCAAATATAGCACCATTTACACGTAAAAAGGGAAATCAAAATGCTCTCCAGCAGGACAAGTTTTATTAGGAAGAAGCATCCATCCATCCATTCGCTACCGCTTATCCTTTTCAGGGTCGCGGGGG
>NW_024584364.1:16628-17864 GCF_018398535.1 Haplochromis burtoni
TAATGTTATGGGAAGTCTCACTATTAACTGCAGAGTTTTACTCACTGCCAGTTATACTTGACTCAATACTGCTAGGCCATATGATCTGTTTGTAAGATAATAATTTCTAAGTCCCAGTGGCTTTATGTTTTATGCTTATGATAAATTAAACATAGTCCATTGAGGGTTTGAACAAAAACATTTTTTTATATAATTTTGCCTGTATACACCACAAATAAAACATGTGATTGAAGGACATAATTTAAGATTTTATCAAATTGTTTTAACAAAACAAAGGGCATTAACTGTTTAAGAATTGTAGCTATTTTTATAATTTTTATACACTGTCTGGCAGTTTCAGAGGCTCAAAAGTATTTGGACAACTGACTGTCAAGCAGTTTCATAACCAGGTCTTTGTTTTTCAGTAACAAATTAAGCAGAAAAAAGATCTAGAGTTGATTCCCATTGCTGAATTAACATTTGGTAGCTGTTCACTAGAACACTTGAACATGAGGTCTAAGGAGGTATTGATGCAAGTGAAGTGGGCTCATCATTAGTCTGAAAACCAAAGTAAACCTGACAGAGAGATAGCAAAAAAAATTAGGTGTGAAGAAATCAATAATCTGGAACCAGCTCAGCAACACCATTTTTTTCTTTATCAAGAACACTCTAGAGCAGGGGTAGGCAACCTTTCTGATGACGAGTGCAATTTAAAATTTCCTCAGAAGTCAGTGTGCCATATGATTGCATTAGCAATAAATGTAATAACACTCTATATTAACGGTTACACACTATATAGAACCACTTTATAGAATTATATTTGTTCGCAGATGTTGGCAGCTATCAGCAAATAGTTATCAGCTATTTTGAAACCAAAAGAAAAGACACTTTTTATCCATAACAAGAACTCCATAACAGCAAATGAACTGTACAACAGAAAATGCAAATGTTATTTATGGTCTCCTCACAACAATGATAGGAAAAATAAACTGGGCCAATATGGCATGTTTGTTAATACAGAGACACACATGTTAATGTGATCTCTGGTCTCCCACTCAGAGACACAGGTCTCCAAGTGTCCAGCATCCAGAAGGCTACCTGAGGACACTCTTCATGTGAATGAAAATCTGCTCACACAGATATGTAGAACCAAATACGGTCAATAAGGCCTCTGCAATGTTCTGAAGACAGTTAAACTTGTCAGGTAGTGATGTCCTGCAGGTCAAAATGCAAGCTCCATGAACACACACAGCTGTG
>NW_024584365.1:0-3365 GCF_018398535.1 Haplochromis burtoni
GAGTGATTCTTCTGACTGTTTATATTTTGTTTTCTTAAATTTCTCAATTTACAGACATTGTTTTGTCCGGCGCCTGGACTTTTCTTTTCTCACCACTGCTCGTCAGCAGGAGTGAGTTTTAATTTCACTTGCTTGATTACCCATCTTATTTATGTATTTACTTATTTTTTGTTTAAGTAATATATACACGATACAGCTGCTATCACCTTCGCTGGTATTAGAGACGAGAGTGGTTGCTCACACGCCCTTCGACTTTCGGACTAGTTCCGAAAGCGGTGTGAACTTTACGAGACGGAACTCGACCGTTCTCTCAACTCACCAGCACGTCAGTGAACAGCAGTAAAAGAAAAACACAGTAGGAGCAGCTCAGTCTCTTATTGGACCGTGAAAATTCAGCTTGCTCCGTTAATTAAAACAATACACACACATTCACATTCACACCTATTCGCGCGACCGGAACCCTTATCATAAGGGGAGCTGCCAGTCTTTCTGTAGACGAGCTACTTATTCCCTAGACCCTGTCTAGACCCAGCTGGGGGAGCTACCCAGAGCTCCAAACCTAACCCACAGAAGTGGGGAGCTTCCAGTCGACGAGCTCCAAGCTACCAGTCGACGAGCTACTTCCGCTATTTTAAATTCCCTGAATTTAAAATACGCTTTTACGCAAGATTGTGTCAGTGTGTCTGTATCTACCTGGTCAGTGTCGCCGGTCTGGTCCACCTCGATCGGGCCCCACCACCGTGGGTCGCTTTCTAAGACGTTGGCCAAGACTCGAATTTAACGCTCTTGGTCTTTTTCCACACACCTGGTGTGTGGGCTGTCGACAGGCGAACAACGTGGACTGGTCACGGAGATGGGACACGATGGAGGCGCTCCGGCTCGAAGGACCAAGAAATGTTGGGAGAAAACTCTGTAAAAAACCCAGGAGAAATAAAGACACAATGAGACAAGGTTACTTTTTATGCTTTAACGTGCACACGGGTGAGCTGCTGAGAACAACTCACACCATGAACAGAGGCTTGGCATTTTTATAGGCACAGAGCACAGAGACAGTGAGAACAGGATAAGAAAATAATAAACAGATAAAATAAACAACTCCATATGTGGCGCTAGTCTCGTCAGCAGAGAGCTGGGAGAAAGATAAAACAATCTGAAACAATATGTCCTTGCTGAGAAAATCTGAAAGACACTTCTATAATACATTTCCCCTGCTGAGCCAACGTACCTCAGTGAAGTCGAGCACATCCCCATATTCTGACTCCATTTCCTCTAAAAAAGCACAGAACCTTCGGTGCTTTAAGCCCCTGGATCTGATTTGGTTGATGCATTTCACAACAATAGACATCACATTGTCAAACTTCAGGCATTTGCTGCAAAGGACCTGCTGATGGATGATGCAGTGCAGAGCAATGGCCTCCTCCACGCCTTCCTCTTCCAGTTTGTTTTTGAACGTGCCACCAGTCCATTTTTCCTACCTGTCATTGATGGCGCTCCATCTGTTGTTATTCCAACAAACCTCTTCCATGGCAAACCAACATTCTCAATGGCATCACACAGCTTGTAAATATCTGCTGAGCGGTGGTCTGGCCATGCATTGGAATTACTGTGAGCAGCTCCTCCATCACTTCAAAACTGTCATCAACACCACGGACATACATTGGGAGCTGGGCAGTGTCGGTGATGTCTGTGGTCTCATCAAGAGCGACTGAGTATACACTGAAACATTTGGCTTTCTCACACAGTTGGTCATAAATGTCACTTGACAGGTCAGAAATGCGATCTGCTGCGGTGTTGGCAGAAAGGCTGATGTTGCTAAACTGACCTTTCTTTCCCGGACAGACTATATTTGCAGCCTGGAATATGCACTTTTTGACAAATTCACCTTCTGTGAATGGCTTTGCTGCTTTAGCAATCATCTCACTAACCACGTAGCTAGCTTCGATTGCTGCATTATTCTCTTTGGTTGCTTTCTTGAAGAAACCCTGCTGCCTCAGTAGATCTGTTTTAAGACTGACAACCCGGTTCACTCTCATCTCCCTGGTATTTTGCATACACCTCAGCATGTCTAGTTGTGTAATGACGTTTCAATTTGTATTCCTTGTGCACCGCAACTTTCTCTGTGCAAATAAGATACGTTGGGGTGCCCCTGTGCTCAACAAAGAAATATTGCATTTCCCACTTTTCCTGAAATTGTCGGTGCTCATCACCAATCTTTCTCTTCACCGCAGGCTTTGAAAAAGACATGTTTGGGGCTATGTAACATTTATAATTCTACTTGGTGTCACTGTTGCATTGAAGTTTCAATCAAGCATTTAGCCGACGGACGGGGAACGTCTCAACGCATAGAGAACGTCATTTCCCCTTCTTTTTCTTGCAACTGTAGCACGGCGATCGGCAGATAAAAAGCTGGTAGCAGTCTCCTTTGTTTTTACGCTCGATGTTCTCGTCTTTCATGATGACACGAACACCGTGGCATTTGCAGAGGCTAGAAAGTACAGGGATAGCGAGCGCAAAAAAGGCAACTGCTCACGGACTGTTATCCGCCGAGCTGTTGTTACAGGAAAAAGAAGAGGAAATGACACCGTGACATATAACAAATAACATCACCTGTTTCTGATGTTAGTTGTTTTGACTGCTTTTACATTATATTGAAATATATGTAATGTTCATGTATGCTGCAATGCAAACGGAGTGATGCAAATAAAAACATCGACCCACAAATTACGCTGCGACCCTATACTTAGTCCAGGTTACCGGGGACTGTTATTGCCAATGAACAGGTGTCGCTATGTCACTGCAGACTAAATTGGGCTGCATTGAGTTCATTACTTTTCTTTTATCCCGCCGCCTACGCATCACAGAGTTAATATGAGGTCTCTCTCTGTGCAAAAATAACTAAAAATCCCACTGACGTGTGTATGAATCTATATTCGTGTAATGTCCCGCTGGGCAGCAACTTAAAAAAACAACTTTTTTTGAAGTGTTGTGAACGCAGCATGCTGGGGCAAATGTCCGTGTTTGCCCAATAGAAAGGAGGCAGCCAGCCAGGCACAGAAAAGTAACAAAGACTCCAGGGCAACGCTGCTGTAACTTTTACTCATTGCTTGCATCAAGCCCGGCTGATGTCCCCTGAGATCCAAAAAATGCACTCAGTTTACTTTTTACTCACTATGAGCATCATTCATTATTCTCCCCCAGTAATTAAGGTTAGGAAATGTATTTTTTTATTCCAATCCATTCTTCATTTGCATTAGTCTTTGCAGCATTTAAATAACCTTTATCAGATTTGATGGTTTTGTTACAGACTTTTCAAAAAAGTGTTTTTCTTTTGTTTCACAAATGTGGGGATTAAATTGTGTTAAAAT
>NW_024584365.1:4318-5633 GCF_018398535.1 Haplochromis burtoni
TCCTGTTTTCTAAGTATGTTTTGAACCAGTTTAGTACAGTTCCTGAAAGACCTGCCCAGTTCTCCAGTCGTTTGAGTAATATGTTGTGGTCAACTGTATCAAATGCTGCACTGAGATCCAGTAAAACTAAGACTGACATTGTTCCACTGTCTGTGTTCAGACATATGTCATTAAACATTTGGTCAGAGCAGTTTCAGTGCTGTGGTTCTGTCTAAAACCTGACTGGAAGGCAATATAGGCTGATTCATCTGCTGTTTGCAATGATACTGTGATTATCTGTCATATATTGGCAACAGTCATTATTCTGTTGCTTTTTCTGTGCTTGAAGGTATTTGTTTAATTTTTATTTTCCAGGCGGTGCCTGATAGATTTGAAACATAAATATTGAATTCTGTCCAAAAATTTTGTCGCAGTTGCTGTAGGACATAATTTAACAGAAGAATGCGGCAGCATTGTTTTTTATTTATTTTTAATTTATTTTTAATTTATTAATATATTGATGTCCAACTATTTGTCACTGAGTAGACGTGTTTCTAACACTTGATGAAGAAGAAATCAAGAGAAAATATTAAAATGAAATCGATAATTCTGATTTGGGATCCACTGAGTTAGAGAAATGGATGTTTCCTTCGTTTGTAATATCATTACTTTTATTTAAATATAGTGCTTAATTAATGAACTTGGAGGTAAACTGCGAGCTGTTGTCAGTTACAATGTGCTCATCTGTCTGTCTCAAGACAGATGAGAGGAACTGAATAACATCAGTAGTTGTAGCAGAAGGTGAAAAGGCTCAAGCCATTTGGAGTAGTAGTCAGTCAATGCCACCATTAGAGGTCTCTTCTTTTTTGGCCTTTGTCAGCTTCTATTGACAGCTACAGTGAAGAAATGACAGGAAACCAGAGGGAGAGAGAGAGAGAGACCAGGGAAGACATGCAGCAAAGAGTCGTGGGTCAGACTAAAACCCGGACTGGACTCTCTCAGCCATAAGGACAAGCTCAAAGCACAGGGCTAAACCGGCGCCCAACCATCTTTGTTTTGTGCAAACAATCCCTTGGTGACTTTCACGTGCTAGTGCAATCAGTTAAAGTCTCATTGAATCTGGTGTGATGAGCCTTGAGCCTCTGAGAATATATTTACTTAGAGTTGAGAGTTCATGGTGGATTTTGCAGCAAAGTCATTTGATTGATGCAGGCCAGCCAATACAGCGGGGAAAATAAGTATTTGACACATCAGCATTTCCATCAGTAAGGGGATTTCTAAGTGGACTATTGACACAACATTTCCACCAGATGTTGCCATCAAGCCAAATATTGAA
>NW_024584365.1:7060-12759 GCF_018398535.1 Haplochromis burtoni
ATCCCCTTACTGATGAAAATGCTGATGTGTCAAATACTTATTTTCCCCGCTGTATGTATTTGATAAAGGAGAGCAATCAGCAATAGCAGCTTTGTTTGGTTCATGGAGGTCTGCACACATCCTGATTCCACCAGTTTTCTGTCCTGTCACCATGATCAGTGATACCCATGGTCAGGCATAAATTTGTTCGATGACACCAGCTTTGAGTAAACGATCCAGTTCTGCTGAAACTGAAGCCCCCACAGCAAATGGGAGGCGTCACAGCTTCTGATGAACTCTTCACTGTGGGGTCAATTTTCACTTTACACAGTAAGTATCTGGAGCAGCAGGGATGCAAGAAGCAGTGTATTGTTTTTTACAACATCATAGAAGCAATAATAGCAGTACTTGGGGGTAGATCAGTGCTGCCTTCAATGCTGATGTTCAGCGCTTCCATCAGTAATTCTAATTTCTTTATCCAGTGCAGGAAGTGCAGATGCTGCTGAGCCTGTTTAACCAGTGCTGATGTGTTGACCAGTCCAAACCATCATTTTTCTGTAATTCCTGAAACTTGATATTGCTGACTACCTGCACAGTGTTGTCAGTGGTGAGTGACAAGTCCACCAGTCGCTTCATCTCCTCTCTACAGGACAGATCTATGTTGTCCATAATAAGACACGTCTCTGATGCGTGATCTGGAAACTTGATGATGTTATTAAAGGCAGTCATTTGTCAGCAGCATCAACAGCAGTGGGCTCAGCTCACAGCCCTGCAGGGAGCCGATGGAGACAGAAATGAAGCTGCAGATGCTGTTTCCCACTCTCACTGAGTGAGGAAGTCCTGGGGATGTAAATCCCTGGGGATCAGTTTGCTTACCAGTTTCAGAGGGATGATCAACTAACCAATAGCATTCATAGCTAACTGTTCTCCTCTAGATCTGTCAGGCTCAGGTGAGGAAAAATGAAAAAATAAAAGACTCCCTTCATGATTGTTTCTCTTTTATAATGTTAAGTAGATGCCGACACACCACGACCGTAATGTGAACATCTGCAGTGTTTCCAGTCCTGTGCCAAAAATCACACAACAAACCACACTGGCCCTCTTTAGCCCCTGACTTTGCCTCTTTCATCTCTTATGCTGCATCTCCTCATGATAAATACAGGAACAGGGTTGAGTTTCATTTGTTACTGTTGAGTGACGTGAAATAACAAATAACTCTCCTCAAATGTGTTAAAACAAAAGTAATGAGCCTTTTCTGAAAATGTAAGGAGGAGAAAGTACAGACATTTGTTTAGAAATGTAACGAGTAGAAGTAAAAACTTGTCAGAAAAATAAATACTTGAGTAAAGTACAGATACCTGAAAATTCTACTCAAATACTATAACAAAGTAAACAAGTATTTGTACTTTGTTACTTCCAACCGCTAAATGACACACAGGCAATTTGGTGTATAAGTAAAACAGAATCTGGCAACACAAAGCAAAGTTGGAAACCAGCACAGACAGACTTCATAGAGATGATCTCGCTGATCCTGTTGTAGAAACAGGTACAGGTACAAGTGAAGGCTGCAGTACTACAAAGCTCAGAAGCCTCATCATTACTTTAGTTCCTGTTGAAGATCAGGAACTAAAAGAAGGAACATCTGTAACATATTTAATGACATAACTGTAATTATAATGTAATTACTAAATGTATTAAACTAATGTGTGACATCACTTTACTACAGCAGAATGTAATGTGATTACAGCCATGTGTTAGACCCAACCCTGGCTTATATGATATTTGCTATTCACTTTATTGTCACTTTCTCTCTTTCACTTATTATTTTTTTTCATCACACCTGGTTATTTCCAGGCTGTACTGTAAAGTACTGCTGTTATGTTGTCTTCATTAACTCACTAACTTTGAAAAACTTCAGGAGGAACAACAGAGAAGGAAGAGCTTCGAAAAGAACTTTAAAGGGTCATTTGTTATATATTTGTCATGGGTGTCTATTAAAAGCTGTGATGTTTCTCCCTCCTGTCTGCAGCTGGAAAACAAGCTCCAGGATGAGAAGAAAAGGAACGCGGAACAAGAAGCAAAACTCAAAACTCAGGTTTGCTTTTTAAAAAAATCTTTTTACATTAAAAAGTAAAACTGATTCCAACAAGTTAAACTATTCAAACAAACGCACGAAAAACATGTTAATGACACTGAAGTACAGCTCTGTTTAATAAAATAGTAAATAAACTGTGAATGTTTAATATTTTCTTTATTGTGTAAAATCAGATTTGATAAATGTTCGATTTTGTGCATTTATTTTTTAAGTAAAAGATACTTTTATTTTGGAAGGCGCTACTTTCAAACTGAGATATTTGGGTGGCTGTAGCTCAGGTGGGAGAGCAGGTCATCTACTGATCGGAAGGTTGGTGGTTCAATTCCTGGCTTCCCCTAGTCTGCATGCCAAATATTCTTGGGCAAGATACTAACCTGAAATTGCTCTCCGATGCATTCATCGGAGTATGAATGTATGTGAATGTCAGTTAGAAAGCACCTAGGAAAAATGTGCTTGTGCGAATGGGTGAATGCACAAGTTGTGTAAAGCGCTTTGAGTGCTCAGAAGAGTAGAAAAGCACTATATAAGAACCAGTCCATTTACCATATTTCCCTCATTTATTTACAGATACTTCTACATTATTTATTTTCATCAAACAGCAAATATTTACATAATACAGCTTTAATGTGACTCTGGTTGTGATTTCATTATTGTGTCTTAAACATGTTTCTTCATGTAATATTTCACATTAATGCTGAAATCATCGATCAGCTCCAGCAAGAGACAAAAACAGAAAAGCTGAAGAAACATTTAGAATAATGTTTATTTTTTTAACTGGCAGCATTTAATGTTGTTTGAGTTTGTTCCTTATTAAGTACTGATGCTATCACACAGCTGATCAAACAGCACTGAGTGAAGTGAGATTTAAAGCTTCTCTTTATTGTTACGTTTGATGTGATTAACTGTGTGCGAAGAGACAAAGACAAGAGTGAGAATATTGACATGTTCATTTCTTTTTTTTTTTTTTTTCTTTTCTTCTTTTTTTTTTCTCAAAGCATGACTGTTTTCTTATAATGAAGGTCTCCTTTTTAAAGCTTTCGGGTTGTGCAAAACCTGCAAAAGAAAAACAGATTGGGTCACTTTGAGAACATGACTGAGAACTGAGTCATGATACAGTGCATGCTGCTGCAGAGGAGCAGGTCTGTTAATAATTTCCTTGTTTGACTAAAACAAACACACAACAAAAAACAAGCCAGGATAATTAGTGTTTAAATAGGTTTTAAACAGCTCTCCAGTTATCATTAGCCACCAGTAACAGATGCCAAGATCCTAAAGCTCAGTTTTGCTGCATAGCAGTGTGAGTAGAGGTCAGTTAATGTTCTTTAGATACCCAATCATTAGCTTTGACCTTGGCTTAAAAAGACTGTAGTCATTCGAGCCGTTTACTTTATTACCCCTGGGACAAAAACAAAATATTTCATTTAAAGTCTGTGCTTTTCTGCTCGGCTTGGATAATGATGATAGATTCCATTATGTGGATTCTATCATCCAGTGGGATTCGCCTCAGCAGGAGATCGGAAATAAATCTGTTCATTATTTGTTTATCTACTTTTTATACTTTTTATAAAGAGAGGAAGCTTGTTTGGAAGACAGTGCACGGGTCTATCACTGCATCGTGGAGCAGCTGCCTCCTGTACGGCTCAAGGTGGTCAGCCTGGAAAGCATGCTCCCACAGCGGCCGCTCTGTCACTTGGCCCCCCCAAGTGCTGTTTCAGTTAGGCACTGTGTAGAGTGCATAGGATCTGCCAAGAGTCAGCAAGATCAAAATCTGCCCTGGAAAGCTCAGAGGCTCTGCTAAACCAACTGCTGCGGGCAGAGGATCTTTTTTCCTAAACAGGGGTGCAAGTCAAAAAACTCCACACACATTTTCACAGCACTCAGCTCTGCACCTGGCATGTAAACCGCTAAACCCTCAGGACGCTATACTGCTTTTAGTAAGTACAGAAAATTGATTGTTATTGTTTGAGGTGCTAGAAACAAAAAGAAAAATCTCAAGTTCGTGTCACTTGTTCAAAGTTCAAAATGTTCTGTTTTGTCATCCTTGCACAATGCTGCAATGGGAGAGCAGCAATACAGGTCCCTGAGGCTGGAGAGTGGAAACACCTCACTTGTATTTTACTATTGATGACAGCTTTACATCTATTAGGTGTTTTTTCCCTACAGAGCCAGAAGGGGACCCTATGTTTTTGGGGATTTTTTAGCTGTCAGTACTCATTTTGCTAGTATCTTTGTAATTGGATCTGATGTTGTTCCCAGCTTTCTATGCATAAAAGTCTAAATGTGGAGTATTTATTTGTTAACAAATGTCTGAAACAGGAACTTTTTCTATACATTGAACAAAATTATAATTCATGTTGACATTCAAAGAAAGTACTGACTTGCAGAAATGTAGCAACTTTCTCTGATGATGTTATGGACTCTGCTGAGACAGCATCTGTGCTCGACTTCCTGGATGGATGGAGGAGAAGTCCTGATGATCTTCTCTGCAGTGATTTCGTCTCTGAGGCCTTGAAGCTGTCAAACCAGATGGAGACACAGCTGCTCAGCACACTTTTGATGCTGCCTCAGTAGGAAGTGGAGATGATGGAGGAGAAAACTGTGCTCTCCTCATCCAAAATGCAAAGTGCAGAGACTGCCGAGACTGTTTAACCAGTGCTGTTTAATGACCATTCCAGGCTGTCAGTTATCTAAAACCGTGAAACATGGCACAGTGGCATGGTGGTTAGCACCATTTCCAAGAAGCAAGAAAGTCTTGTGTTCAAATTCACCATCTGGCTGGGATTTGCATGTTCTCCCCGTGTCTGCACGGGTTCTGTCCAGATAATCTGGCTTCCTACCAGAGTCCAAAGACTTGCAGTTAAGGAGTTTAGGTTTACAGATTACTCTGAATTGCTCATAGATGTGAATGGTTGTTCTCCTCTGTGTTTATTGAGGAGTAATAGGTGAGGGGTGGTGTAGGTTCAACAGCTAACAAGATGGTGTGTCAGTCAGAACACAGGAAGGAGGACAAGAGGTTTCCACTTTGCTGAACTGTCACAGTCAGCTGGTTTATCGTCACTTCAATGCTCAATGTTGCCAATAGTCTGTAGTAAATAATAAGTTGCCGTTTGACCAAATATATTACAGCAACACTGGTTAAACTAATATAAACTCAAAATATAAAGTAAGATACAGTTACACATCCAACTATCCATATAATGTCCATGACATAATATATAAAGCAATAAATATTACATTACTGGGTTCAACAGTAACATACAGAGAACTCAGATTAAACACAGTGGTAATGTCATACTACAAGCAGAGAAATTCAGTCTAACCATCATTAAATGTGCCATCGTGTGGCTGAATAAAATTACTACACTATGGCGCCACATGCCTTATTAACCACATGAAAACGCGCTATAACCAATGTTCCCTCTAAGCTGCACGCATGTACAATCGCGCACTGCTGGCACAATATCTGCACACAAAAAAAATCTAACCTGAATTGAAATTAAAATAAATACATTAACCCTTTAGAGCCGATCGGAGCGGACACGCTCTGTTATGCGTAACTATTTTTAAATCCCAGTAGCACTGCAACCACGTAAGCTAGCGCAAAAATTTTTTTTGCATATGAAAC
>NW_024584365.1:13995-15217 GCF_018398535.1 Haplochromis burtoni
CACATGGTAGGATTTGTAAAGAATTTATTCGTAAATTAGGGTGGAAAATAAGAAAGTTGTGTTTTCAAAGTTGTAGTTCAAGTTATTTTTTACTTCCAATAGTGTTAACATACTACACAGGTCATGAACAAGATTTGTTTTTTTAATTTTCATTGTAAGTGGGTTAATTAAATTAGCCCTTAATTAAAAGTAGTCTAACATAAATGTAAATGCTGTTTATATTTTAATAAACCATGTAACTTGGATGGATCCGATGCCGGCGTGACCACAGTGCACATGTTCAATGTTGCTTACAGTGGTCCAAGGGATCGCTCAGGGACTTTGTGTGTTTGTTTAGACATATGAAAAATTAGAGGGAACATTGGTTATAACTCAGTAGAAAGTAATTCAAGCCACAGTAAAACTGGAGTTTGCAAATAAACATATTTAAGGTAACTTACTTTCAGGCATTGACTTAACACTTGGAGTATCACTGTGAAGGATTGCAAACAGGAACACAGCTTACATCATGAGGCAATAACCAAAAAGTGACCCAGAAGTACCCTCTCTCCCTCTGGAGCAGCAGCACAGCACATCAAACTTATGCTTACGTCATTTCCCATAACCTCACTCAGAACAATATTTCAGGAACATAAAATCTCAGAGCCTTTTATACAGTGTTAGCCCTGTGATAGACACCTGACCTCTCCAGGGTCTGTATTTATTTACAAAAGGCTAACACATAGAGACAGACAACCATTCACACTCACACAGCTGGGATAGGCTCCAGCCCCCCCTCGACCCTGGGAAGGATAAGCAGTAGAGAATGGATTGATAGTTTTCTTGTGTTTGTGACTGTAAATAAAATAATTTACTTTCTTTATGAATTACTCTGTACAGTCTGTATCATTAAAAAGACACCAAACAGATTGAGTAAGGGGACACAATGGTTGGAAACATGTTGCTCACAGTGTGAAACGTCAATAGTTTTTTTCACTTTAACCAACAAAGTGCAGAAACATCAACATCTGTCTGTCTGTGTTTCTTTCTGACAGATGATCAAATCTGAGATAGAGAAGACTGAATTCATTCAGAAGCTGATGCAGACACTTCTTGCAGTGGACTCAAAGCTCAGCATCTCTCAGCACACAGAGGTAAACATGGACATATGTGATGCTGTCATCCTCCCAATGATCACAGACCTGTGCACTTATATTCCTGCAGTTTTGTCCAGCAGCAGTTT
>NW_024584365.1:16546-17856 GCF_018398535.1 Haplochromis burtoni
GGCGAGGCTGCCGGACACTGGCGCCACCGGGCCCTCTGACCACCACCAGTAGGCAACGGGTGAAGTGTCTTGCCCACGGACACAACGACTGACACTGGCCAAGCCGGGCTCGAACCGGCAACCTTCCGGTTACAAGGTGAACTCCCAACTATGTGGGGAAAAATAGGATGACACACTGTAAAAAATGCTCCACAGCAAAGAAGAAAAAGTCTGTCGTAAAATCAGAGTGTTTGATATGCAGGAATCTACCACAGCTGAATATTTTTTTTATTTATTTTGTGTTTTTTTTTTAAACTGAGAGCATTTTGTGTTGTTGAAATTTGAGCGTGCTATTAAATATTGATGTTATCACACACCTGATCAAATAGCAGTAAGTGAAGTGAGATTTAAAACTTCTGTTTATTGTTACGTTTGATGTGATTAACTGTGAGTGAAGAGACAAAGACAAGAGTGAGAATATTAAACATGTTCATTTCATTAAAGACACGTTACTGTATCCTTGTAAAAGCTGTGGTTATGTTTAAGTTCATTATTATTCTACAAACCTTAAACTGACAACAAAAATAAATGTGCTATTAGACTGTAGAGTATATGAGACTTGTGTGGTTGAAGGTCATAAGCTGGAGCAGAGTAGCACAGAGTTGCACTAATCCTCAGTAGTTGTGTTTAAATACAATTTCTAAGAAATAAAGTGATTTTAGTTTTTGTGTGTTTATGACTGTAATTAAAATCATTTAGATTCTTTACATATTACTCTCTACAGTCTGTATCACTGAAAAATAAACACCAATCAGGACACAATGGTTGGAAACATGTTGCTCACAGTGTGAAGCTTCAATAATTTTGTCACTTTTATCAACAAAGCGCTGCAGAAACATCAACATCTGTCTGTCTTTCTGACAGACCATCGTATCTGAGAACGAGAAGGATGAAATCATTCAGAAGCTGATGGAAACATTTCCTACACTGGAATCAAAGGTCAGTGAAAGCATCGCTCAGAAGACAGAGGTGGGGGTGGGGGGTGTCATAATGCTGAATTTGTATGTGACTGTGTCCTCCAGATGTGTAAAGCTCAGGTGAAGAGCAGAGGACATCGTTACTAATTACTGATCACTTCTCCAAAAACCTAAACCTATCACATTACTCGTTACTTGAAAATGTAATCGGATTACGCGTTATTGCCCATCTGTGCTCAGCACACTCTCTGAGTACTCGTCCTTGAATGTTGTCCTGCTGCCTTTCATACACTCACTCTCCTCAGAGTTTTACAGACATCAGTCACTCTGAGATTCAGGGTTTTCTCATCAGGG
>NW_024584366.1:0-14077 GCF_018398535.1 Haplochromis burtoni
CAGCTGAGACTGAAGAAGTCACTTGGATGAGTGACGAAACATTTCTCCAACTGAAAATGTCCAGATGAACAGAATGAACCTTTTGGGATTTACTTACCTGGATGATTAAGCACACATCAAGACGTTATTTTATTAAAAATTTTAAAATGTTAGCAGCACAAACAAACATTTTTGCAGCACAAACCAGCACAAACGTAGCACAAACGTTTGATACCACTTTTGTTGGATTTGAAGAAGGTGGGGGGGTAACTTCAATCAATCAATCAATCAAAATTTATTTATATAGCACATTTTTAAGACCGAAGTACACCAAAGTGCTTTCCAGTAAAATCGCAGTACAAATAAAATCACACTAAAATATAAATATAAGATAATTACATAATCTAAATACAGAGCCAGATGTAAATTACCCTAATTCGCCTTAAATGCCAGATCAAACAAATACGTTTTTAAACGTGATTTAAAAGACTGAATGGAATCTGACGCGCGAATATGAAGAGCGAGAGTATTCCATAGCCTGGGTGCAGCAACGGCAAAGGCACGGTCTCCTCTGGTCTTCAGCCGAGACCTAGGTTGCACCAAGAGCAGTTGGCCCGATGATCTTAGTGCTCTCTGAGGGCTGTACAGACAGAGGAGATCAGCTAAGTAGTCAGGTGCCATATTGTTTAAAATTTTATAAGTAAACAATAGAATTTTAAAATCAATTTGATAGGAAGCCAGTGTAAATTTTTCAGAACAGGGGTGATAGAGTCAAACTTTCTAGTGCCGGTCAAGAGATGTGCTGCGGCATTCTGGACCAGCTGCAGACGCTGCAGAAGAGAAGATTGTAGACCCAAGTAGAGTGAGTTACAATAGTCCAGTCTTGACGTAATGAAAGCATGAATGAGTTTCTCCATATCTTTGTGTGGTATGTAGGGTTTAGCCTTAGAGATTAGGCGTTCACTCACATCTGGGGGATAGGACAGGGAGAAAGAATGAAAGAAAGAGAAGGAGAGAAAGAAAAACAGAGGGGAGAAGAGACGGTGAGAAAGGGGGGAAGAAAGAAAGAAAAACAAACAAAACACCTGGATCACCTGTGTGGAGAAAAAAAACCCAGAAGAGAAAACAAATAAAAAAGAGCAACATAATAAATACAGCACCATCACAATAAACTAGCTAGCAGTAGATAACAGTAGATACTAAATATTAAACGATATTGTGCAGCACGCAAGATAGACAGCGCACAATGTGCTTTGAGGCAGCAGCCAAGAAAGCTGTAGTCCGCGTCTGTGAACACCCGAGTGTACACCTGTGTGGATCAGCATGCTTGTATTCCAAAGGTTTCTCCATGTGGCGATCTGCTAGGGAGTGTGGGGAGCCACAGCCCCGTCCTCCAGGGCATGAAGCAGGTCTGGAGGAGATCCAGGCCCCAGACATCCAGAGGCCCCAGAGTTTTTTAATGCCTTTTAGTGTTATTGCATATTCTTTGTTCAGGAACAACAGCGTCCATAGATTAAGTTACCGGATTGCATTTATAACCAGTTGAGCGTTGTTTGCGGTTAGTTCATAACACAACTGTAAACACGCCCAGCTTCAAAGTCTCCCTTTTTTTTCTTTTGTTCAGTTAAATTCAAGCTGCTTAAATCTGTCATGGACATTCAGCAGGTCGCTGCAAAAAATCCTGCAAAAGACTATGATGACCTGTTTGATGATGACGATGACAGACTGATGGATGAAGGACTGAGTGACACAAAGTCTCCAGCTAAGAAAGCCGTTGGCTGGGACGATGACGATGACGATTTCCTGGTGCCTGCGACTGGGCGGGTGAAGAACAGAGGAGCGTTCCTGGATGACGAGAACTCATTAGGTGGGTGAAGATGGGGTCATTGAGGGGGCGAATACAGATGGAAGATAAAAGCGAGGTGCTCTGGCCATCACAAACTCCTGCTGTACCTAACTATTATTTTCATCATTGATTGATCTTGCAGTTATGTTCTCGAGCAATAGTTTGTTCCTTAAAATGTCAGAAATAATTGAAAGTGTATTACAAAACACAGGAAACGCAACGTTCAAAGATCGAGATTAGGAAATTAGAAATTCTTGCGAAGGGAAGGCTAAAAGCTTTTCTGTGTGCAGAAAAAAACAGATTCGACTTTGTGAAAGAAGCAAAAAAAAAATCCTAACTAAAGAGCTCAATTGCAAAAGTTCAACATCAAAACAAGTGTTTAGAGTTTTTATTTGACTTTTGATCAGAAAGTCTGTAGCATGAACTTGGATTTCAGGCTCAAGAGGCACAGTTACAACTGTTTGCATGAATTTCCACCACCTGCAGTCAATGTTTAACCTGTTAATTATCGTTATGTTTGTCATCATTATAAGCAAAGCAAATGTTTCCTAAAGTCAGCACTATCTAGTGGAGAAGGCAGTGAAGTTTGTCTTTGTGCAGGTTAGCCTATTGCGGTCTTTAACTGGTAATGTTAATCTATGGGGGAAAAAAATAATTAGGTGATTAAAGTTACAAGGTGTTCAGATTTTAGAAGAAGTGAAACTGTGATCATCGCTGCATGTCTCAGCATACATCGCACATGAATGGAGACATCACCTGAAATTACTCCATTTATTTTTTTGTTTTTTTCATTCAGACACAGGATCACTGAAGCTTGGTCAGGACAAATTGGGGGACGACGACGACAATGACGCAGGCAGTTCTGTGGCGCCTGCAGCAGCCCCAGTGGTGCCCCTGCGTCCTGTCTACGAGGGGCCCGTGCCAACTCCTCCCCAGAAAGCCTTCCAGCCGGGCTCCACCCCTGCACATCTCACACACCGCTTCATGGTAGGACACACTGAGAGTCATTACACTGTAAATCTGAGTTGCTCGCATGTCATAAGAGCAAACTGTGCCTCAGATGTGGAACTCCGTGGGTATAGTGCGAGGCTACAACGACGAGCAGGACAACGCCATCGATGTGGAGTTTCACGACACGGCCGTGCACCACGCCATGCACCTCACCAACTCACTGGGTCACACCGTGGCTGATCTCTCCCAGGAGGCCGTGCTGCTGGCCTGCCCCAGCACAGAAGAGCTCGCTAGGTAAAACTTCCACCTGACCTGCTTCTGGGGATTTATTTATTTATTTCTCCCCTTTCAGTATTTTCCCCCTCTCTCTCTCCAGTAAGCTGCAGTGCCTTCACTTCTCCTCGTGGGACACCAATAAGGAGTGGATGGTCGACCTTCCTAAAGGGGAGGACGTGAGGGCGCTTTGTCTGGGTCAAGGCTGGGCAGCAGTCGCCACCAGCACGCTGATGATCAGGCTCTTCTCCATCGGAGGAGTACAGAGAGAATTGTTCAGCCTGCCAGGGCCTGTGGTCTGCATGGCAGGACATGGAGAGCAGCTGCTCGTCGTCTACCATCGGGGTTAGAGACACACACACTCTTCTGTGATAATCAGCACATTGCATGTGCTTGTATGGTTCAAAAATAAAATTAGGAATTATTTATTTATTCTTAGCTTTGTGATGTAACTGTCGGTGTGTCATTGTTGCATGTCAGTTCCGTTCATTCAGTTTACTTTCCACCACATGGAGTCACCACAGAGTGTAAATGTAAAATGTGCAGCACAAGAGATGAGAGTAAAGGCAACCCCCCACTCTTAAGCTGTGATCTGGAAATTTCCACTCTCTCCAAATAGAAGTACTGCAGTTTGCAGTGTTATCTTCCAGCTCTTTACATGTGTCTCGTTTTCCACCACCAGCTACAGGTTTCGATGGAGAACAGGCTCTGGGTGTCCAGCTGCTGCAGTTAAGTCGAAAGAGGAGGCAACTCATCAGTGGCGAACCCCTCCCCCTCTCTCAAAAATCGTACTTGTCTTGGCTCGGCTTCACAGCCGAGGGTCAGTATGTCAAGATATTATAATGTGAAAGAATCTCATGGGAAGCATCATTACTTTGCTGCTGGTGATGATTTGGAACAACCTGTCCTGGAATACATCTCGTGGTTTTTCAGGTACCCCGTGCTATGTGGATTCAGACGGCGTGGTGCGAATGCTGAACCGCTCCCTGGGCAACACATGGACTCCAGTGTGCAACACCAGGGAGACCTGCAAGAGCAAATCAGATCACTACTGGGTGGTTGGAGTGCACGAGAACCCTCAGCAGCTCAGGTGAGCTTTCATCTGCATCACAGCTCGTTGATTTAGCAGTTTGAACAGGAAATAAAAAGTGACTGAGTGGTGACTGACTAAACTAATGCATTCAGTGCATATGAGCCGATACTCGATGCTGGTTAATTATTGCTTCTTAGAGGCTGACATTCCTTCTGTCCTCGTCCTGTTAGGTGTATTCCATGTAAAGGCTCCAGGTATCCTCCCACCCTGCCCAGACCGGCCGTGGCCATCCTACCCTTCAAGCTGCCCCTGTGTCAGACCACAACAGAGAAGGGGCAGATGGAGGTAAATAAACACAAGAATGAGCACCTGGACAATGGGTTATCGAAATAATCCAGTCCTCAGATCTTTTCAGGTGGCTCAGTGGTGTCATGGATCCAGTAACAGCTGAGCCTATCCTCCGCTGTTATTCAGGAGCAGTTCTGGCGTTCGGTCCTTTTCCACGACCACTACAGCTTCCTGTCCTCCAGCGGCTACGAAATAGATGAAGACGCTGAGAATCAGTCCCAGAAGGAGCAGCAGGAGCTGCTCATGAAGATGTTTGCAGTAAGTGTGAACGCTGCAAACACTTGGTGATCGAGACACTCCCAAAGTACAGATTTGTTTAGAGTTGCTGTTTTCTTACAGTTGTCCTGCAAACTGGAGCGAGAGTTTCGCTGTGTGGAGCTGGCAGAGATGATGACCCAGAATGTGGTGACTCTGGCCATACGATACGCATCCCGATCCAGACGCATGGCCCTCGCACAGCGGCTCAGTGAGATTGCTCTGGAGAAATCCAACCAGATGCAGGAAGACGAGCAAGAGGAGCCTGAATGCTCCAGCACGAGACGGAGCTCTGGGTAATGTCAAAAAGCATGCATCACTTTCACTGTTTGTGTAAATTAATCTGGACTGTCTGGCTTTGGCCAAAATAACAAACCTCACCCTTTATGGGTGACTACCCTATAGCAGTGTCAGACGACTTCACGTCACCGCTGAGCGCAGCATAGATACCACACAAGGAGTGTGTCATTTCAATAAAATTATCTTTATCAAAGCAGGTCAGCTGATACATGTTCTTCAACGAGATGGTTACTTGGTTAAAAAAGCAATTCACCACTACAACAGTCGCCTCAAGGCGCTTTATATTGTACAGTAGATCGTACATAATTGATACAGAGGAAAAACCCAACAATCATATGACCCCTTATGAGCAAGTACTTTGTACGACAGTCGGAAGGAAAAACTCCCTTTTAGCAGGAAGAAACCTCCGGCAGAACCAGGCTCAGGGAGGGGCGGGGCCATCTGCTGCGACCGGTTGGGGTGAGAGAAGGAAAAAAAGCAGAGCTCTTTTATGATGTGAAACCTTAAACACTTTTTTTAAATAGGTTATTTATATGTTATTTTTATATGGATGAAGGAAGAACAAATATCAACCATGTAACATTTATTGCAGCATTTTAAGTGTAAAACCTTCATCAGTCTCCTCCAATTTATTTTATAGTTTACAAACAGATTAAAAATAGCAGTATTCGCTCTCTTTTTGCACAGGTATGGCCACACCGACGTCACAGCGGGAGGACGTTACAGCAGAAGACAGAATCAGCAGGAGGAGCAAGAGGATGAGGAGGAAAGAGGAGAAGAGCTCATGGAGGAAGAGGACAGACAGGAGATGGAGCCGGAAGAGGCGACAGAAACAAAAAAACGTCAGTTCCACCTCTTACTTTGCACAAGTTGCCAGTGCTGCTGCTAACATGCTAACACGCCTCCTCCATGTCTGTCAGGTGTGAACCCGTTTGCTAAAGAAGCCGGCTCACCCATCAAGCCGTCTCCGACACCAAGTGAGTAAACGCATATCTGTCAGTCAGCTCAGATGTTCAGTATTATGGTGAGTCACTTTAGCGTGATGCAGGACAAATAACCCAATGGCCATGTACTGTCCTCCTCATGTTGTACACTTGTGGTGTCTCTGTCAGTGGAGTTTTAGCTGGGTTTGATTTCATTTCAAGTCTTTGTCAGTTGTTGGAAGGTTTTCAGAGTAAGATTAAAGTGGGACAGCCGCTCCCATCACCCAAGCCCATTTTAATATTCAAATATGAAACAAGACCTGTTATTAGGTGTTGAATGAAGAATTTGGTCAGCCAGTTTTATCTGAATCACTTCCCAATGTGTCTCTTGTTTTTCAGTTGGTAAAATGGGACGTGCAAATCCTTTTAAGGTAAGAACTGTGACTTCTTAGATTTTAATTTCGTCAAAATCAAGGATGTGGTCTCATTATAGCCCTTTTCCAATATTACCTACGCGACTCGGTACCAGGTGCTTTTTTTTTTACAACATGCTTGGCCGGGGTTCCAGGCGATCTGATGAGGTCTTATGAGACTGCCAACTCCTTTGTTGTGGCATTTGTGGTGTACACAGATGATGTCACAGGACTTTCGGCCGTGTTGCTATAGCGACCCCACACACATTAGGTAGCACTCGATTGTAATAGAAAACAAGTCCACTCGCTCAAGCCAATCCGAGTAGGTACTAATGGAAAAAGGCTTTTAGTCATTTTTTGATGTTTAGCCATTAATAAAAGACAACGCACTCTTTTGGTTTTGAATATGAATAAAGACTGTAAGAGGTTTAAAGAGAGAGAAGTGGTTCTTAAGAAGGTTTAGCTTATTCCTCAGATATCACTTTCATCTCTCCTGTCTGTCTGTGGAGCTGCTTTTAAATGCACCGTGTGGAGTCTGAACAGCAGCCTCTGTTGGCCAGCAGGAGCTGACTCGGGTTGCAAAAAGATCTGTACACAACTCTGTAAGAAAGCTACCCCATTGTACACTGACTTCTCTTTCCTTCTCTTTTTAGTGAGATAAACACTAAGGCAGGGTTTAAGTATTGGCTAGCCTTCAAGGCTCAGTTAAGTACAGTATAAAAACTAAAACGATGGGTGAAATCACTTTCCTGCCTCCATCTTTTATATACAGGCTTTCTTCTTAATAAAGTACCTGGTAAGCCACCGGGTGTGGCTCAGTCACCTTGGAGTCAGTGGCAAAGAAGAAGAAGAAACGCACTGTTTTTGTTGTTGCTGTTTTTCATGTGATTTGTTGACTATAAGGAATATATACAATATCTTTAAGATATTTCTTTAAATTTTGTTATTGCTTTGGTGTGTTCAGGTTCCTGGTTCGGGGAAAATGTCAGCTTCATCTGGTCAGCCGCGAGTAACAAACATCCTGGACAACATGACGTCCAGCAAGAAGTCAGCTCAGCTCAGCAGCTCTGGGGGGAAACCCAGTAAAAGTCCCATCCTCAAACCTCTGGCCCCCAAGCCAAAAACCAAGGTACCGTCTCAGAATTTAAAGCTGTAGCATGTCTCCACATAGCTGTGCCGAGGTCTCAAAATGATAGTACCTGGAAAAGATAATGCATCTTTCAAAACAATAAAATGTCCTTTTTTTCCTGTGAAGACTCAGTCTACTCTGCTGCAGATGGCTGCCACAAAGACAGCTAATAAGAAGGTTCAGGAGAATACAGAGCAAGCTGCAAATCTGCAGAAACAACCAGACACCCCGCCTCCAGGACCACCTGCAGATAACTCTGAAAACAAGAGGTAAAAGATTTCAAAGAAAGAAACGGTTAGACCCTTCGAACACTGGGATGTTCAAAAACAGATTCTACATGTAGAGCGTTTTTAAACAGGGCAGTATTTCTCGCTTTCTCTGTGCATTTAGGCCAAAGACAGGCTTCCAGCTTTGGTTGGAGGAGAACAGGAAAAGTATCCTAGCCGACAACCCTGACCTGGAAGAGACCGACGTCATCAAGGAGGCTATGGGACGCTTCAGGACGCTGTCGGCGGAGGAGAGACTGGTATAACACATCGAGGGTTTTAGAGAGGAGGGGGGTTGCTAAAACAGTGATGTCAAAAATTTCGAAAGCTGTCCAGTGATTGGAGTCTTTGGCAGGTTGATCCTCAACCCACGGAGCCCCCGTTGACACCCTTGTCTATAATTTCAGTAACCCAGCTGAAATTGTAAATGCAGAGAATCCCATTTTCAGCCCTCCGCTTGTAAGGATTCTTTAAAGTTTTACGTGGGTGTGCACAATTTGCAGTTTTCATAAGCTGACTTCAGCTTTTGGCCATATTTCTAGTCCAAGCTGATTCCCATTCAGAAATCAAAGATGGTCACGTGTTCAGCAAATTAGAATTTAGTGTTACTCATAATTTAACCATCTAAATTCTTTTAGCTTTAGTCTAGTTTCAGTTGAGAAAATATCATAAAATTATAGTAAACTCGATCTGAAATTGGTTCAGGTGAATAACATATAAAATGTAAGAGTGTGTTGTGCTGATAGCTGCTCCACACTGTTTACAAAGTGTCTTATTTTTTTTCACATCAAATGAGAAATGTATCCATACGTGTACTCTTCTCTTCCTCCCAAGCACTGAAATGTTTTTCGCATTTTAATGAGAAGCTGAGAACATGGGAGCTAGTTGTACCGCTTCCCAGCAACAGATCATCTGAAAACTCACCCATCACTAGTCTAACCAGCATAACTGCTTCGAATAGTCTCATCAGTACCGCTTGAGCTGTCCAACCTGCTGAAGCTTTTTATTTTTAAAAATGACTGCAGGTCTACAGATTTGAATAAAATAGATAAGTAGATTCCTAGATATAAAGAAATGTATTCAAAAGTTTAAAATCACTCGATTAAGTTGTACTGTCATTAGAGTCCTGCAGGGTCACATTAACAAAAAAAAAAAAGAAATCCAGGGCTTGGTTTTAACCACTTTTCTCTGAAATGCTGTGTCTCAGCTGTGGTCAGTCAATAGGTGAGTGAATGAGGGTGGTTGTGCCACTAATGACACGCCTCGTCCTTTCATCCAGCCGAGTGCTTCTGTGGTACACTGGCCCTGACCCTGCATACATCAAGACTCTCAGCAGAAAGCTGGATGACGAGGAAGTGGGGGTGAGGGGATGCCTGTTGCCTGGGAGCCCAGTCAAGTGTGTTTGGGCACTGAGGGCGCAAAGCATTGATGCATGAGAGACGATCGGCTGGTCAATCAGCAGGAGCATAATTCTGATCCGAATTTTCAGCTGTTCTGAAAGATGAATCCAGAGTGTCTGCTGCACACCCATGATGCACATTCCAGTTTCCACCACATTCAAAAGGTGCTCTGTTAGATTGAGGCCATGCAAGATCATTAGAGTCATTGCCATGTTCAAGAAACCAGTTTAATATGATCTGAGCTTTGCGACATGATAAGTTACGTTGCCAGATGTAGTCATCAGAAAATGATGTAGTCATATTAGAAAAACACTGTGGTTATAAAGGGATGGACATGGCCAGCCACAATGCTCGTGTAGGCTGCGGAGTTTAAATGATTCTGAGTTAATACAAAGCGACCCCAGAGTGTGCCAAGAAAATATTCCTACAGCGGAACACCACGATTGTAACCAGTCTAAACTGTTTAAATACTGGGTGGGTTATATCCACACTCTCTTGTTCTTCCTGTCAAATTTTGACCCTAGCATGCAGCAGAAATTGAGACTCATTCAGACCAGGCAGTGTTTTTCCAATCCACCAGTCCTCTTTTGGCAAGCATGTGTGAAATTGCACACTTTCTTGTTCTTAGCTGAATATTGTTGGATATTTTCTGTTTTTCACACCATTCTCTTTGAACGCTAGAGATGGTTGTTCAGGAAAACTGCAGATCAGCAGTTTCTGAAGTACTTGGGCCAGCCCGTTTGACACCAACAAACACAGCTGCAACAGTTTGAAAAGATGAGACTAACTGTAGAAAACTTTAAAAAAAAAAAACGCAATATCTTTGTTTCTTGTTTCTACCTCATTGATACTTAAGGGGGGGGTGTGTTTTGTTTTTTGTTTTTTGTTTTTTGCTGAGAAGCAACATCTACCGTTCAGGAGAAGACTGAAGCATATCCGGCACAAGTGAGCACCAGTATAGACCGGTAGCTGTAGTGACATCACAGTTGGCACCTGACACAAAAGATGCAGTGACCATAAAGAAACCATTAAGCTCACAGTGTCAACAGTGAGCAAAACTAGCTAACAGTAGCTTAGAAAAGTCCACTTACCACAAATGTCAAAAAACAACCGGCTCCCAACACAACACAGACTGTAGCTGTGGGTTAACATGGTATTTTGTTTGCAACAGGGTTAGCGAGCCCCAAAGCTAAAGTTAGCGGGCTAGCCGCTGACCACATTAGTTAGCGTTTGACCGTATTAGCTAAAATTAGTCAGACAACAAAAAGAAATATTGACCAGTGCCAGAGGAAAATATGGTCAGCATGAACAAGACATTTCATACCTGCCAGTTATTTTATTTAAACATTCACATTTTTAAAAAAATGAAATTTTCTTTCAAGTTTGAACCAAAGGAGTTGATATGATTTTTATTAGCTTGTATAAGTGCATTTCAGCTGTATGTTTACAGAAAAAGAACCTAGGTGATGGCCCTGCAGGCTTAACTTTAGCCTAAAACGGCTCGACCATTGTGTGTGTCTGTGTGTGTGCGAGTGTGTGTTGATAAAATTATTCAGTCCATATTCAATAAAGCAGCAGCTGATTAGTGATATGTCAAAGCTTGCACCACCTACCAGCTCTGTAATGGTGCCATTTGTGTATGTGTTTGCTTGTGTGAATATACATGGGTTAATGACAGTGTTTCATTAAGCACTGGAGGTGTAGAGTGTGTGTGCGTGTGTGTTGCTGGCACTGCACACACCAGGCCTGATGATTCATCCTGGCTCCATTACGTCCAGAAAAGCGCTTCCTTTTGTGTCGGCTTAGAGAAAAGGAGGGGGCTCGAGGAGGGAAAGAGCCAGCAGGCCAAAGAGATGCATGCTGTCAATAGTGATTATACGTGACAGGATGCAATTTCAAACTGCACGCCCGAGTGCCCATGTGTGCGTTTCGTCATCATCACGTAGGTGGTTTGGAGCCTGTATAGAGACAGCAATACAATTTTTTGTTTTTGTAATGTGCAGTAATTAACATGTGCGGTCCTTGTCTATTTTATCCCCCCCCCCTCTTTTAGTCATGGACAGAAAGAGCTAAAGGCCAGAGCGGAGACGCAGCAGATCTGAAGAAGAGGAAAAGAGCAGAAGGAGGAGAAGGCGTGGAAAATGAAAATGAAAAGGCCGAAGCTGATGAAAGTAGTGCCAAGAAGAAGAAGTCTTTGGATCCCTCTTCCAAGCTTTCAGTGTTTGCGTTTAACCAAAACTAAACCTCCAGTGGACGGAGATCACATGTATATCAACAACTGCCCTCAGTGTTGGAGACGGATGAGTGATGTTCAGTAAAAATGTACGCTTGGTTCTTCTTTTTTTTCTTTGTTTGTTTGTTTTTTACACTTACTGTATTTTAACAATTTAATAAATGTAAATGTTTGTTAGTTCACATGTTAGTCTGTGATTTCATTTTGTACAGCTTATTAATCAATTCAAATATCAAAAGAGGATTTCTAAGTTTGAGGGCCTACCTTACCTCTGCATTTGAATATACTGACTTTAGCTCTCTGTGAAGGTGCTCGGCGGTATCCCTTTTGTGACATAACCAGCAACAACCCTGTTAATTTCTTGCTGAGTGACAGCTTAGGCAAACTATTGCTACATTTAAAGCTTCCCTAAGCATTGTGGGTTTATGATGAAATCTAAAGTGGCGTTCTTCTGGGTTTTGTTTTTGTTGTTTTTTTTGCTTTTTCCATGAAGACATAATGAAAATACTTTCAAAGATACAGAGGCTGTACTCTATGCCAGCTTACTAACATGTGGTAATTCTAATTAAACAAAATGACTCCTAATTTGAAATGACTAAATGAAAAGACTGTACTTAAAAGATGGATGTGGCTTTAGAGTCTCAGAAGTGCTGTGGATGTGCACAAAGGCTTCTCTTTGTCGAAGTCAGAGAAATGGTCTTTGGCTCCCTAGCTCTGTGAGCTCAGGAAACGTTTGGATTCAGTGTTTTAGTTCATTTTGAAAACTTTTGTCAATATTAGAATCAGAATGGAGGACAAACCAGGGTATACCCGGGGGCAGCGGCAGTGACTAAAGAAGTTATTAATCAGTGAGCTTGAGTTCTTGGTTTTACAGAACCACCCCTCATTCGATGTGTGAAGAGGCGACTATAAAAACACTCAGGACAGCATAGCACAGTGGCTACAGGCATCTTTTATATACAGTCTGTTTGAAAAGGAAAACTAGTGCACTATTACGTACTTATTACTTGGCAATAACATATCCCCAACAGTGGTGCAGAGAGTGCCTCACAGCCCTCCTGAGCCTGTGTTTTAAAAGTCTAAAGAAAAAACAAAATCAACAGATACTCGAAAAAGAAAACGAAGATTGGCGAAAGGCTTTTTAATATACTCAGACACTGATACATGTATGATTGAAGAGATGAAGGACTGTAAGCAGCACAGTTAGAACCGTGCTCCTATCTAAGAGAGGTCAGTGGTCGCTGTTATGTAATCCGGCCATAGTAATAAACACACTGAATGCACTTTGTTACCTTCCACAAACTGCAGAATGATTCCAAGCAGCAGGTCACAGTCAAAGCAGATAGCGGTCAAAGGGGGTCTGGCCCCGCCCCTTCAGATCTGGCTAGCCAATAGGAGCTCGCTCTGGATTATCCTGCTGTTATAAAGGATGCTGAGGCTGCAACCGTGTCGCCCACTTGAACGCAAACAGAAGTACCCGTCAGAAACTGATGCAACAAGTGCTCAACTAAGAAGGCAAGAGAACCGCAGCGATGGACCGCTCCAAGCAGAACAAGTACAGCTCAAACGAGAAGAAGGACAATGGGGACGGCGGCTCCGTGCTCAACGGCCACTTTGACGGGATGGTGAAGCGGGCAGCCGGCGGTCCTCAGGCACCGGCAGCAGAATCCGCTCCGCACCGGTCGACCTCCGCTGTGATGGAGAGCTGGAAGGAGGAGCGCACCAGGAGCCTGGAGGACAACGAGATGAGCTTGCCGTCCCTGGCCGCTGCCTACACCACCATCCTGCGGGGTCTCGGGGAGAACCCGCAGCGGCAGGGACTCCTCAAAACCCCCTGGAGGGCTGCCACGGCCATGCAGTTCTTCACTAAAGGCTACCAGGAGAAAATTATCGGTGAGTTGTGTTTTTGTTTTTTGTTTTTTGTTTTTTAAATCCACAAAGCCGCTCAGAGGTGTCGGGGATTTGCGCCGCGGTCAACAGGTGTGACAGGAGAAAGAACACGTCCCAAAACTCAGTGCGCAAAGAGCCGAGAGTGCACATGTGCTCCGTCAGGACTCACCAGGGCATCACAGGGAAATATAGCACAGTTAGTGATACTTGACTGTTTTAGTGGGGTGTACTTTGTTCCTATTGGTTTTGGAAAAAAAAAAAAAGTCAGGTGATCGAGGTCATCGGCTTCTTTATAAAATATTTTAACAGGTGCCAATCTGAGTGGGGGGAATTTAATAATGAGACGAGACCTCTGACAAATACATAATTAAGTAATTACCATCATTTATAAACGGCTTTTATAAAATTCAAGAGTTTCCCCTCTCTGCCGGTTTTCGTCATATTTTTGTGAATACATAACGCTAATAATGTAAAGCGTTGGACAGTAGTAGTGGGACAGGATACGTGATTTTTTTTAAAGGAAAAGCAGATTTAAGTTTGAAAGGCAGATAACAGTGTTATCATGAATTATCATTCATGCGAAAGCAGCATTTGATCTTTTATGTTTTAGTTTTAAGCTTTACACAGCAAATCATCGTTTGCTTTTCAGATAGAAGTGTGGTAAAATATATTCAAGTAATTTAAGCATAAAATAAAGCACATAAGCACAATGCATCTACCTCACAAGCTGATTATATAATAGAAGCTGGCTCACAGCCATGTAATGTTTAACTGATTGACGCTGGGAGACCACCTCCCCCCTCAAAAAACAAAAAACAAAAAAAGCAATAAAAATAAA
>NW_024584366.1:14097-17841 GCF_018398535.1 Haplochromis burtoni
ATTTTGTGCTTCCTGCCAAATGAAAAAAACAAAAAAATTATGTCTAAAATACAAATATAAGAATCTTATAATGTTTTCATTACTTCACCTGTGCTGTTTCTGCTTGTATGAAGCTAATAAAACATTTGATAAAAGCACCATATCCTGCTTCCTGAGGATTTATCCATTAGTGTGCAAGGACTCTCGTCAAACTTTAGGTTTAATACCAATGACTACTAAATTGCCAGATTAATTTCTAGATACATCCCTAAAAGTAAACAATCATCACTTTCAGCCCTTTATATCAGGTAATTTGATGAGACAGTTCTTTTTAAAACTTTTTAGTTGAAAGTCGTCGTGGAAACGACCCACTCTCCTAGGCTTTGCTAGATTTATGTCATGTTTGGTCCAGCTGAGCCGGCTGGCTGGCCTGCTGCTGTGAGGAGGTTTACTGCAGCACGTTGGAGAAGGGCTGTGCAGTGTCAGTTCCACATGGGCTTTTTTCTCCATCCTTCAGCATGTTGGAGTGGCTAGATTTGGGGATCTGCCCCCTCCAGAACTTCATCTGGAGGTAGTTTGGGTGTTGGGGTTGTGTGTGTGTTGTGTGTTATGAAGCTGTAAAAAGAAGGAATGCAATGGAGAAACATGTGTGGGGCACCAGTTGAGACAGTTAATTCATGTTTGTTTTTTTGTTTTTTTAATTTAATGTTAGCCTGACTGAACTCATAGCATGGTTACATCTACCTGAAGCTCTTCTCAGCTCTTCTCAGTTGATGGTATGGACAATGATGGCTTTGCATGCGTTGTTGTTCAGGCGGTGGCGTTGCACCATCTGCCTGCTGATTGGTTGTTGCAGGAGCCTCCCCGTTGACTTACTGAAAATCAGAGAAGACAAAAAACACATGTATTGGAGGTCGCAGCTGGATGTTTGTGGAGAGTTATAGCATTTTGAGAGAAGTATCGCACTGTTTGCTCAGTGCGTTTATGTGTTTGTGTGTGCGGATCATGGGTTCAGCTTTCATCACAACCTGAGCCTAAAATCCTCTTGCTGTCGAGCACATGACGAACACAACCTTAGTAAAGAAAAGTTATGCAGGGATTAAACAGGACTTCTGATCTGTAATGTTTCCCTGGCTGTTATTTAAAGGAAGATGTTTTTCTGTTTAGTGCAAATGTCATGCTTTTAATTCATAAGTAGATGGAGTTTGCACCTAATGTTTTCATTAACCATCAGCCTATTAACACTCAAATTGGTTTCTACAGAATTGTTAAAACAAAAACAAAAAACCAAAGCATATTTTCTTTTTTGTTTTGTTTTTTGTTTGTTTTTTAATTTATTGTCAGAGAAATAAGTTAGACTCACCAAATGGTTGCATGTTCTTCATGAAAAATGTCTTACAAAACATGAACAAGTGAAAGGAGGCCTTTTAAAATCTAAACCTTAATTTTGAGCATTGTCATCGCCGGTCTGTTACATCTTCCACCACATTTTCAGGCATGCAGTGATAGAAGGATGTGGGCTTAAACCACACAGTGACTGAGTCTGGCAGCTCTGTTGTGTTGAAGGTGCTTTTTGATGACATGGATTGGACTCATTGTAACAAAAAAAAAAAGAAAAGGGTCACTGCAAATCAGTCAAACAAAGTTTGAGTAATTCCCTTTATCTTGGTTATGCCTCCATCTGTAGAGTGGTTTACAAGATCATAACTCAGAAGAACACCCAGCTGATTAATAAATAAAGAAAACAACAGTTTTTTTTTATTTGGCAATTTATTAAACAGTTAATGTACAAATTGTTTCTGCTCCAATCTGAATTTATGTATCTGTGTTTAAACCATCTTAATTTTATCATTTTATCTTGAGACAGGACAATCCTCCCTGGATGAGAAAATATTAATTAATGTGAATAATGAATTGTTATGAATGAATGACACTGCCGATCACCTGCTATTACCATCCTTACAGTGAGGCATGGTGGTGGCAGCATCATCCTATTGGAATGCTGGGTGGATGTCCTTTATCTACCTTGTATCCAAACCTACAGCCAATATGAGAATGACCACTTAATGTGACATCAGGCTGTGGGCCACAACATCTTGTGTAAAACTCCTTGTTCTTCTCGTCACTGAAGACAGTTACGTATGAGCCAGGCTGTATGATAGGGCCACTTAGCAAGCTTAAAAAAATTTGGGAATAAGCAGAAAGCTTCCTGCATGTGCTGCATGGTGATTGAGAATCTGAGTCATCATCTAAACCTTCTGACTGTTCAGCACAAACTCCTATTTGTCTATAACCTGGAGCAGTGAGTTTGTGTCCCCATTATTTGCTTATTTTTTTTGTCATTCACGGCACCATTTCCTGCTTCGCTCAAAACGTGATAACATGTGGCCTCTTCATTCTGCGTGCGTCTTTGTGGTATTCATTCACACACAGGAGGCAGCCCTATTGTAAGCACAGATGATGAGTAACACTGTCATTACCTGATAAATGCCTGGTCTCTCTCTGGCAGCCACAGGGTGTCCAAGCCAACCTTTGTTGGCTTTGCTTAGTTAATGTTGATTATCATTATTTTCCTTCAGGGTGCACACTTGATTATGTCTGAAAGAAATGAAACTTTCCTTTGAACTAGAGGTTCAGAAGCTGTAATGACTGAAATGACCTTAAAGGATGACTGTGCTTCACTACAACAGCTCGATCTGAGGACATTGCTGCAACAAACTGGATCAGGCAGGTTTTAACCCTGTGTAGCATTCACACTTTTTCCTTACAGTCCTAATTCATTCACACAGTCTTGGTATTTGTAGATCCAGTAAACCTTAAAAATGACTGACTTTAGCTTGTAGAAATTTCCTGGAAATAGTCGCAGTTTTAAGTTTTCTTGGATCTTACAATAATCTAGTCATGCATGATCTGACAGGGTCTCTGAAAACAGCAACTCTGAATACTTTGAATGGTGCCAAATTTAGGGAAAAATTAGTATTTTCCATATTAAATTTATTCAAAAGTGCACTTTTTGTCTGACGGTAATAAAAGGTTGAATAAACTGTTGGTTGCTTCGTGTAGCACTTTATTGACTTTGCTGTGTTCCCACACTATTTTAACTTTGCTCTTGATTGCAAAACTTTCAAACACGATTACCGCTTTGTTACCGTGTCAACCTGAAGGCAGCACTCATTCAGGATCTCGTTTGTAGGTCAATACGTCTTGTCTTAGAGACACCACATAGACTTTAGATAGATGGAATTCTTAAAGCCTCCATCCACAGGGTTAAAATATATATCCAGCTTTGCTGATCCCAGTAGAAGTACCTAAAAAGCCATCAGTACTGCTCATCCCCAGATTAAACCAAAAACCAGTGTTTAAAAGACTGCAAAGCTTTGAAAGCCCTGCTCCTGTGGATGTCTTCTGTCTGTTCTAAAGCTAGAATCATATAGTTCCAGATGGTCACTATAAATTGGGGGGCATGTGGATATAGATGGCTTCATCATCACCCTGTAATGAAATATGAGGTGCACCGAAATTTGCCTGAGGTTTGAAAATTGTTTAAGACCAAAATACACTTCTGTCAAAGGTTTATTTAAATTAAACAAGACATTCTACAGGTTGAATAAAGACACTCAGACTGTTGTTCAAGGTTCAACAATGAAGACGTGCACGGGTGGAAGCTCGAAGGAGATCCACACCCGAGGCCTTGCAGTCAGATTTATTTATACAAAGGGACAGTTGCATTTCCTGTTTTTCAAGCATATTTATCAGCATGTGTGT
>NW_024584367.1:0-1485 GCF_018398535.1 Haplochromis burtoni
TGTACAAAACGAAGGAGAACACGGCAGGTCTGTACAAAGACAGACTTGACGAAAAGGCAAAAAAAGGTGTGAGGAAACAATCAAAGGCGTGAAAGGCTTAGACCCATACGAGCATACAGAGTGGACTAAAGACGTTAGCGTGCTGCCCAACTTTCATCACACTCATATTTATAATTATATGGTCCTGTACAGATCCATCAGGTGCAAAACCAGCAGACTAAAGAACAGCTTCTTCCCGTGGGCTGTCAGAACTCTTAATGCAAACTAAGAGTGTGTAAAGACTTCCCCAACACATCCACCCTGACACTGCTGTTGATCATCTATGTGCAATATCTCAGTCTTTCCATGTTCTGTGCAATATTTTTGGCTCATGTGCAATTATTTTGGTCCCAGTCTGTTTCAGTGTTTCCTACACATACACCATATATATAGTTCCACTCACATATGTATACATATACACTGTTTTTTATTTTATTCTATTTATTTAATTATTTATTTATTTTCCGCCTTCGTTGTATATTGGTTTCTCTTCTTCTTACTTTAGCACCTTTGTGGTTCAGCTACCCAATTTCGCTGTGCAAGAAACTGCACAATGACAATAAAAAGCTCTAAGTCTCTAAGTCTCTACACTTATTTTTTAATTCTACCAAAGTACACTATTTAGATTCAGAAAAGTTTATATAACTATTTAGCCTTGTTGTGCAAACAAGCCTGCATAACTTAATAAATATAGAATTTGAAAAATAACAAACCTAAAAAGTTACACTATATACTAGATACATGTTCTGATGAGTTTTGGCAAACAACCATTTGACTAACACGTCTGTCTCACCTGCCCTTGTTCCATCTCTGTTCTGTCCTCTCTGTTCCTCTCTCTCCCTCTTTGTTCTGACAATCAAGCCAAACACTAACATAATCAAATATACAATGGAAACCAGATAATTGCGTACTCTTCAGATAAAAACACAAACACTTTTTTAATCGTAACATCAAATCAGACTAAATGTTTATTTTTTTTAGATTTTTTTTAGACATATTTGTTAATTTTAAGAGTAAAGAGAGAAACTATCTGTATTCCTTAATTGTAAATGGCACCAAACTGTATTCAAAATTGAGCCACACTTATGGAGCTCCACAATTCTTTTTCTGGTGTTTTGGTTGACATCTCTTGATTTTTCCATGTCACAGAAACAGGCTCTGTGTTTTGCCTTATATGCATCCACAGGTGTGCCACCAATTTACTCACATGGACTCTACTAATTGTCAGGCGGTGGAAGGAATACTTCGAGGACCTCCTTAATCCCACTGACACGTCTTCCGAGGAGGAAGCAGAGTCTGGGGATGAGGGGAATGACCTGTCAATTTCCGGGGGCAAGGTCACTGAGGCAGTTAAACAACTCCTTGGTGGCAGAGCCCCTGGTGTTGATGAGGTCCGCCCCGAGTTCCTGAAGGCTCTGGACGTTGTAGGGCTGTCCTGGTTGACAC
>NW_024584367.1:2738-4490 GCF_018398535.1 Haplochromis burtoni
CTTGCATAATCCAGGTTTGATGTTTAATCTGTTAATTTGTCTGCATTTGTTATGTTTGCAAAGTGTGAGGAAGTAAACTTAGATGGAGACGTAAGGAAATTTGTTTGTTCAATTATTTCTTTGTTGCAACAATGTTTCTTGGCAATAAATCTTATACAATTTCAAAGCCTGTTTATTTCTCCTGAATTGGTGCCTCATTTGTTAGGAAAATGAATCATGTTGTCACAGAAGACTTTACTTTGAAAGCACCTCTGCAGTCTCTTCTCTTTGTGTATTTAAATGGCAAATAGACAACCAACTCTCATTCACTCTTATTTTATCCTTAAATGTAGTTATTTCATACAAATGGAAATCTTTATACGTATGAAAGATTTCCATTTGTATGCTCTACGTGCTCCAAGTTATATAGCTTGATCATCTTTTGATTACGAGCGTTTAATTCATCTATAATCATAGGTAGCACATATTTTTTCCTCTATTTCCTTGTGTCTATCAGACAAACCCTGCTGCGGCTTTTCTGGTGTGACTTTGATACAAACAATGAGGAAATCACATCAGTTAAAGCTACAGTAGCAAGCCTCACTAATTCTGTTGGTGGTGTTTTGGAGAAAGGTCAGTCACAGTGTTAGAGCGCCACCACTGGACTCAAGCGGCACTCCATGTCCACCTCTTTCTGTGAAACCACGTGATCACTCTGTTAAGTTTCGTTTTCGTGTTTATGACAGCCGATCTGGTTCGATTTGCAAGCGTTGGCGCACAAACGGAGAACAAAGAATAGGCTGTTATCTAATATATGTGCCAGGACGTTAAGGCTTCTTGTCTGACTTGTTCTGCAACGTCCCTGCAAAAATAAAGAAGTGAAACAATCAATTATTAACATCAAAATTTTAGACAGGTCAGAAGGACATACATTTAAAAATAAAGTGTACAGCTAACTTTTAATCTGTAAAGAACAAGTTACTAAACTCATACAGAGAAGTAATTTATGATGAATTCTGTATGCATTAAAAAACATAAATAAAAAAAAGAACTTCTATTACTAAAACCAAGGCCTATACACTCAGTATGCTGCTTTTACAATATAAAAACAAAGGCTGTGTGTTTAGATTTAAGACTTTATTTTTCCTGTTTCTCTTGTCCTCATCTGACCGCTGCCCTCAGACTGGGTTATCTTTCTGATGCCTTGCTGCCACTAACGTAGCACGTTACTCCACAATTTGCCTTTGGTTTATTTTTAGCCAGAGGGCTCCATCTAGCGGCGGGATGGCAGTGATCCTGAATGCAATTTTGAAGACGTATTCTTCTAAGCTACTATAAAATCTTTGTTTTTAGGCTTCCGGGTACTTTAATTTTTCAGATACACGTTCACTCTTATGTCAGCTAATCCTGATATATTATAAACTTATGGCGTGTTTTTGTGTTTTTCCTGGATAACTGTCGGACTCGTCTGTATGTGAAAGTGAAACTGAACTTGATCTCGGACTTGGAGGGGAAAACCAGCCAACTAAACCTTGTTTAGTCCGTTTGATTGCAGCTAAACGAGGGGACCTGACTGTGAGGAAACACGGATAAACATGACGGAATTATCTACCATCTATAAACTGTCTCTGATCGCCGTTACCTGCTTTATTCAAGGTAAGCTAGTCGAGCTCATTGTTGCTCTGCTGGTCTGACAGCCAAAAATACATCTATGCATGCTGTATTACTAATATTATAAACCGTACATGTAAGAAAAACCTTTTTTATATGCAT
>NW_024584367.1:5043-6690 GCF_018398535.1 Haplochromis burtoni
ACTCTTTGTTTTACATGTTACCCCTTTGTAAATCCTGCTGACTATAGTCCAATTTTGAAATACAATCACCAACACCTGAAATCACAAATTGAAGCAGTGCTGTCTTCACTTTAGTGATTAAGACTGTGCGATATTCACATGAAACAGCTGGAGACTTAATTTTCTGGGATAGGTAGATGGGCTGCTGCCTGTTTGCTAAATGAAAAATAAAAAAAGCAGGGGAGTAAACCAAAAGCAAAACACTGAAGGGGTGGAAACAGCTAAGTACAATATTTATGCGTCGCCAGACAGAACTGGACTTTTACTTTTAGCTGTCATTTTAAACTGGACCTCATGAAACATATTACGCTTGATTTAACTTTCTGTTTCAATAATAATTCCTATAACTGCCTTGTTTATTGGTTGAGCTTGAAAAGACAGTTTGCACAACAATAACTTTCTGAGTGGATGATGTGGGGAAACGTAATGGCATAATATAATGTGGTCTGATATTTACAGAGGTTTTACTACCCATTAATCTCCTGTTAAACTTTTGTCTGAAGCCTGCAGCAGCAGCTGTCCGGTGTTGGAGTGCTGGTTTGTGCAGGAGAAGGCGGGACGAGGAGGAGGTTTAACTGGAGCTACGACCCAAGAAAAATCCCTGCTTCACATCAGAACCGAAGCAGACGGCCAGAATGACGAGTCCCAGCGCGCTCCTAAAGACATCAACCCTGAAAGAGTCTACTCTGTGATCGGTAATGAGTAAAATACAATCCAGCTTAGTTAAATAAGTTCTGCAGCTCGATAAAAGTCATATTTTATCAGAGTTTACGTCCACCTTTTCTTCTCCTCTCTCTTATCTGGATGCATTTACATCTGATTGAGTCCCAGTATGTCTGAACCATGGCTAGCAGATTTTACCGCTGCTAAAGCCTGAGGCAGATACTTAACGTCCAACATGACAATAAAATTAGCTCACTTAACAGAAAGAAGTCTATTAGGCATAAAAATGACTGAAAACCATAATTATTTACATGAGTACATTTTAGATGATCTGTTGAAAATAAAGGAAATGGTTCGGCCGAAACAGTCAAACTAACATTTCATCATCTATGATTGCTCCATTCCTTCGCTGTAGCGTCATTTTGATAAGTCACAGCAAAAATCCCACTGATGGGAAAAACAGTAATTCAGTAATAGTCAGGTGATCAACTGACCTCATTCGTGAACACACAGGGTCGCCAAACCTCCAGTACAGGGGAAGGCTCTCACCTGTTTCCTTAGTGAAGTCCAGGTGGTGACTTTCTTTGTCTGGCAGTGTAATAAACATATAGACCAAATGTTCTTCTATAAAACATCCCAGCTGCTCGTTTTAGTCACGAAAATGTCCTGGTGTTTAAAAGTTACTGCACATAAAGTGTGTATTTAGCACATTAGTCTGGAAAACATGTATTTCCTAGGTTGTTAGTTTGACTCCATCATCATTTCTTTTTGAGTTATTAAATATTATGTATACATAACATGTATTCATAGCAGCTCTGCATGTTTCTATATTTTTCTTTTTGTATTTTTATGGATTCCATTATTGACCAAAGCATCTCTTTTTAAGGTTTATTTGTTATGTATTTTCAAATGTGTAGGTTTAAAGGCATATTTGTTTAGGGGCAG
>NW_024584367.1:8408-9985 GCF_018398535.1 Haplochromis burtoni
TTTGAGTTACCGTAGTTTGACACATTCTTAGATTTAAGTAAACAGTTTGAATCACCAGCTTCTGGATTTAAAACACTTTGATTTTGTTAATCACCAAGTAACCATGTGGTACCATTTATGACCCACTGTGATGTTTTATTTCTAAAAAGATTTACTGCATCACAAACCTTCAGACCAACCTGAACTGTTGCATTTAAGTAATATTTAATGGCATTAGAACATTTTAGTATATCTGTTATAGATGAATGAAGCAGCACAGATATGATAAACACCATGAGAGCCATTAAAAATTGACTCCTGTTAGTACCTTAAATGACTCGGTTGGTGAAATAACTCTTAAAGGTTTAATATTGAAGTATATATAATACTGTGCAAACGTTTCAGGCAGCCGTAAACAAAGAATGCTTTCAAAAATGGAAGTGCTAATTATCTATTTTTATCAATCAACGAAATGCAGCGAATGAACAAAAGAGAAATTTAAATCAAATCACCTTTGCCTTCTTCTACACTTGCACAGTTTTTGAAGGAACTCGGCTGGTAGGTTGTTCCAAACATCCTGGAGAACTAACCACAGATCTTCTGTGGATGTCGGCTTCCTCACATCCTTCTGTATCTTCATGTAATCCTAGACACACCTGATGATGTTGATCAGGGCTCTGGGGGCCGGACCATCACTTCCAGCACTTCTTGTTCTTCTTTACACTGAAGATGGTTCTTAATGACTTTGGCTGCATGTTTGGGGTCGTTGTCCTGCTGCAGAATACATTTGGGGCCAATAAATAATCATTTATATTTTTCAAAAGCATTCTTTGTTTACAGCATATTTTCACACCTGCCTAAAATGTTTGCACAGTATTGTAAGAATAATTTAACTGATATTAACAAACCTGTTCAGATCAGATGAATCCTAACGATCTTTTTTCCTTTTCAGGGTTCAGTTCTCCGTCCATCGAGGACTCTATGGCGATGGTCGGCGTGGCGCTGGTGCTTTATGGGCTCATCAAGTTTGTCTCGTGGACATTTACCAGCTCAGGTAGCAAATATTGACGGAAAAATATCGTCCAACAGTTTTAATGTGTATTGAAGTTTTTTTTAATCATTTCAAGCTGGAGAAAATCTTGCCACCTTTTGGATCAAATAAAAAAGAATGAGTAATATGTTTCAAAAAGTAAGATGTTTATTAAACTCTGTGCCTGACTTTTTGTTTTTTAATTTGTATCTCTCTGTAAACAGGCTCAGCTGAGGCTGATAAACAAGATAAGGTAATGTCACTGTAATATTTACTGCAGACAAAGATATAAATGTGTTTACAGAAATCTCTTATTAACTTATTTACCTACTGTATGTTTCATCACCCTGGACGTGGTGCTTCTTGGTGTTTCCTCTGAATTTAATTTTACAATTTTTTCCCATCACAGAAAGAGAAGTGAAGGTGAAAGAAGGCGACTGACCATCAGTGGCATTGATCCACTCGATATGTTTGATGGGATTTCAGGAGGGGCTTTCCACATGTTCATGGGACAGATTATTTCTTTTTCTTTTGTTTTTTTACTGCTCTGGTTTGAAGGTAAACTTGT
>NW_024584367.1:10849-12753 GCF_018398535.1 Haplochromis burtoni
AATATTCTTTTGAGATTCTGGTCCATATTTACATTTAGCATCACACTGTCCATGGCATGTCTCTCTCGTTCTGCTACATCCCAGAATTGCTCTATTAGATTGCAACTTGGTGACTGTGGAGGCCATTCATGTACAGTAAACTTATCGTCATGTACAAGAAACCAGCTTGCAATGTGTTGAGCTTTATGACATAGTGCATAAGTCTGCTGGAACCAGCCATTTAAAAATGGGTACACTGGTAACAAAGGGATGGACATGGTTAGCAACAATACTCAGGGAGCCTATGGTGTCTAAACAATACTTTGTGACAAGGAGCCTGAGGTTCATCAGGAAAATTATACCCCATCACCAGCCCGAACTGTAGACAGACAGGATGATCCATACTTTGATGTTGTTTACTCTAAATTCTGATCCTACCATCTGAATGTTACAGCACAAATCAAGACTTGTCAGAGCAGAAAACATTTTTCCAATCTTCTGCTGTGTAGTTTGGTAAAGCAGTGTGGTAAAATCCAAGCAGATCAGCATTTTCTAAAATATTCAGAGTCAGACTGGCTATAACCCCCTACTACGTTGAAAGTAGCTTAAACCATCTTTCTTCACCATTCTGAATCTCACATTGAACTTAAACACAAAATAACGGTAAATCCGATAAAAGTTCAAAATATAAAAGTACTAAATGTAAAACAATTAAAGAAGCTTTATAAAGTCAATTAAGTACATTCAAAGAAATAATAATAATAGTAATAAAAACTGACATCAACGGTACACGTCAGCAGCTGTCCAATGGGAAATGGCATTACTCATCGTCACGAATCTGTCGTCCAATCAGAGGCGTTGATGTTGAGCAGAGTTTAGCGGGTACATTTTCGATCTCGATTCGATAGCACAGCTAAGTGAAGGGGCATTGTTTTGATGAAGAAGATCCAGTCTGATAAAAACGAACGAGATTAGAGGTTATCTCGGGTTTGTTTACCCGGTTCACGAGGCGATGAGAGCGTAACTCGACTTTTTTTCTGGCAGGTTATTTTTTTACTTAGAAAAGTCCGAATGCTAACTAGCCTCCAGAGCTAACGTCAGCTAAGTAACTGGAGTGTTGTGATGTCCTGCGGCGGTGCAACGTTTTCTTGTTTCGTTGTCAACTCCAGCGGCTCGTAAAGAACAGGTCGGTGTGTATCCTACTGTCGCATTATTACGGTGTGTGTGGGTGTGCTTTATTTAACCTTTTGTCTTAAGTTTTCCACCTGTAATGTGCTGTCTGTGTCATCGTGATTAGTTTCACTTTCATGGTTTGGAAACTGCTATCCCCTGTTTGTTTTCCTATTTTCCGAGTAAACACAGCGGAACGATAACACTGATCAGCCGGCTTCTGTAGCCCTAAATGAAGCATCAAATTCACAAACTCTCGATGCTTCTGTGTTAATGCTGTAATATGGACGCAGGAGTCTGCCTTCCAGTTATTGAAGTTTAACTGATGATAGAAAATGGTGGCATGTAAATCACAGGTTCACACATCCTCAGGTGAATTGTCTAGGCAACGGGACATTGTTGAAAGCAGTCAACTGACATGACTTTGGAGACTTCTAAAACTTCTGAGGGCCACGGAAGGTATTTTAGTAGTCATTCCAGAAATCCATTACCCAGCTTGGGAATTTGAGTGATCATGCCCCTGTTTTAGGAAGCTATTTTCTCAGATTAAACTGTTTTTTTTTTTTAATCTGGAGATGAGGGATCCTCAGTCAGAGCTGATTTAAACAGACTCCATGAACCTAACCAGGGGCCTCCTCTATGAAGCAGGATTTGGGGCATAGTCAGGGGACTTCAGGTCAACCCCAGTTTTTAAACCTTCCAAAGGTGCTTCATCTATTATCAGGTAACTATGCTGATCCACAGTAGGTTGTGTT
>NW_024584367.1:13600-15178 GCF_018398535.1 Haplochromis burtoni
AAGAAGAGAGTCCTCAGCCCTCCTCCTCTGCCTCCAAATCAAGGCCTGACCTTCAAACCAAAAATGTCTCGCCGCTCAAAGCTCAGCTGCCAGTGCCCACACACATTACCCAGTCACCCTTCGCTACAGCGAAGAAGACCACGAAGTGTCTGCAGGCAGAGAATCAGAAGTTGTTCAATGAGGTGAGTTTATATGATGTTCCAAAGTTCATGACCAGAACTTAAAATAATGACATTTATGCAGAAGTATTTCATGTGTATCAGACTTCAGATTGCTCTAAGTGCTCAGTTTTTCTGTCTGGGTGACACTGACTTAAAATCTTATCTGTGTGTTTTTAGGCTAATTGTTGAAACATGATATATTTAAATGTTGACTTTTAAATCAAATTAACAAGTGAGATGATCCATGTTTCCCAAATAATACTGTGGGAAACTCAATGGTGTCATCAGTTAGTTCCTCATTGAGCAGATCAACTCCACTCTTCTAGACTGCAGCTGGTGGTCTTTACCACACTGGGGGCCTGACCAGCCTGCCTGCAGGGGAAACACAGGAAAGTCCACAGTTCGCTGGTCAGCAGTGACTCAGCTTTCAGAATAAGAGGGGATTGTATGGTGGTTAACCTGTTATATGTTGTCTCATAGTGATTCAGTAAATGCAAATTCCTGAGTACAGTCTAGTTTTGCAGAACATCGTTCCATGGAGTTTATCCCAGCATGAGGCGAAGTACATCCTACAGCTCTCCTCCACTGGGTGCAAAACAATTTTATTAAAACAGTCATTTAAAAAAAACACGTTTAGTATTTGAAAGTTGGTAAGACCATTTTTGTATATTTCATTTTGATATATAAAAAACAACAACTATAATAAAATAACAATAAAATAATGAAGAAGAAAAAACTATAATAAAAATAACATTCGATTATTATTATTATTATTTTTAATTTGGCTTGTATGACATCATTAATAGTGACGGTTTTTTGTGTTTGTTAAAGAAATGAACTGATGGGTGGGTGAGTTTGATTTAGTTGGAGAGTGTACTGTGAGAGGATATAAACACTGGCATTAAATATGTATGTAATATTAAACTTTAGATCTAAACTTCCTCATTTAAATTACCTACTTATTTGAAAATATACAGATACACCCTATAAAGTCAATCCTGGGCCACTTTATACTGCAGATGTGTGTTTGAGTCAAACCAGTCTTGCAACATCTGTCTTTTTCACTCCCTTGTTTTTCTCTTTGGTTCCTTATCCGTCATACTGTCTACTTTATCTCATCCTTTTTTTCCTGTTTTCTTCCCTCCAGTTTGTGGAGCACTGCAGGCCCCTCACAGAGGACTGCCCAGAGGTCTTGACCTTCCTCCAGACAAAGCACTCCAAGGCCTGCCCGGACTTCCTGTCATCAGTGGAGTTGAGGAACACTTTGGGACGATGTTTGACTCGCGCTCAGGCCAACCGCTCTAAAACATTTGTCTACATCAATGAACTGTGTACTGTGCTCAAGCAGCATGCCATCAAGAAGAGGCAAACCCTCTTCAAGGTTGACCCTGGGCCTTCTACCTCAACGTCGAGTGAT
>NW_024584367.1:16847-17826 GCF_018398535.1 Haplochromis burtoni
GTAGGATTTTAACATTTTTATAATAGGTGAAGTTAATAGGAGGCTGAGTGGGAGCTCTGATGGCCGTTAGTATTTTTCCGATTGCCTGAAAAGATGCCTCTCCAGTCCTCCGGTTGACACTTTCATTTGAAATAAAGCAGTTGAAATGGATTCACATCTGGACTGATTGATATTCCTTAATTTAAATGACTTGATCTTACACTGCAGTGATTCAGTGTTCCCTTCATTCTTTGAACATTTGTTGTTCTGCTCTGTGTGCTCTCAGGACTGCTGTTTATTTTCAGCTCTTCTGAACTCTGTAGCATTTAAACTTGGTTCTAATTCAGGTCTGATGCTGTCGTATAATCTAATGAAACATTTCGGGTTACATTTCAGTTCGTGACTAATTCAGATTTACTGCTAAAATATTTTTGGTTAAACTGATAAGGTTTCTAATTTAACATTAACTGTGAGCATCAGTGTAAAAGAGATTAGGCCACAGATTAGGACCAAGCATAAAAACATTATTGGTTTCTTGCTGCTATTAATGGTTTCTGTCTGAGGTTTCTGAACTATTTGAAGTTCTTTATAAAACACAAACTGGCAGAAACACACAGCGATCACACAGAAGAGATTTGTATCTGTGGTTATTTAATTTCATGGAGCTATGGAGCTATTTTCATTCGAGTTTTGTCCTCTGTGTTCCTCCCTTTGTCAGATCGAGCGTTTCATCAACAGTCCCGAGGTACGACAAAACCCTCCTGATTACCAGGACATCCTCCAGCAGGTGTTGCGTGCCAACGATCGCCACAACCTCTGCTTGACCAGGAAGCATATAAACCAGATCGCCCAGGAGGCGTTCAGAGAGACCGGGAGCCGCATACAGGACCGCCGTCACCTGGACCTCGTCTACAACTTTGGCTCTAGCCTCACCGACACCTATAAGCCTGGTAAGATAATAAAGAGAAATGCTGCTGCTCGTGCAGGGCTTCACTGTCTG
>NW_024584368.1:0-15677 GCF_018398535.1 Haplochromis burtoni
CAGCCATTTGGCTGCTCTCGGGTTTTATAGGTAGAAAGGTAGAAGCCTGGCTTTGCAGGTGCTAGGGGCAGGTTTCTGTTTATTCAGCCTCACCTCTGGTGCCGGTGACCACTTCTCAATTTTAAATACATGTAGACATTGAGGGTTCTCGTAAGGCGTCATACTGAAACCAGCTGTTATCTGGCAGATGACTGTTTTAAATGCGCTTTAGAACAGCACACATCAGCACCACATATGAGTGGGCGGAGTCACGTATGGGATCTTCACACAACACTATCTGGGGCAGGGGGCCAAGAGGAGGAGCTGCTCGTCTCGCAGGGGTCTGTGCTGCTGCAAGACTGGGAGTAGTTTGCTTGTCTCCACCCCAGAGTAAAGGGAACTATCTCCTGGGTCTGGGGGCGGATTGCTCCTCTGGGGTTGCTGGTTCCTGGACCTGGGAGTGTAGAGTATGTATGGGGAGCGTGAGTACTGCGTTCAGTACTGTGTGTCTCCATGTTAGGTCGGGCCCCTTCCAGAGTGCGGAGGGCCCCTCAGGTCTCTTGGCCTGGGCCTCAGTCTCCTCTGGCATAGCTAACTTCAAGCACGCTCATACACACACAGGTGCGCACGCAAGTGTTCACGCAGGTGTACAACAAACAGGTGCTCACAGACACACACTTTCTTTATTGGCTGCTGCCTCTAAACATATCATGCATCGTTAGTCCTGTATGCTGCTCAGTAACATTTAAGATAAATTATTTTTACTGTCACTTATGATTATGTTGGTTTTTGCTGTGGTTTCCCTACTGTGTTGTTGTTGTTGTTGTTGTTTTTGCTTGTTCATTTTCAGCAGGTGATCAAGCGAGTTTTCAGTGTCTTTCTTTCTCTTTCCTTCTTCTCTCTCCATTTTTCTTTCCCCATTCGAGCAGGAGAGTAGTTATGGTGAAGATACTGTTACAATCCAATGTTGTCAGTGTTTTGTTTTAGGCGTGACTGTTATGTGTTTCCTGTTTTACTTTGAAGGTCTGTCTTATCTCAGTGTGTTCAGTTTACGCTTCCTTGTCTCGTCAGTTCTGATTTGCCCCAGCTGTGTTTCCCTCCTGTTGTCCATTCCCTGATTGCTCCCTCTATGTATTTAAGCCCTGTGTTTCAGTTTGTCATGGTTGTGATCTCCCCTGTGTTGTAAATAGTTGTTGATACTGTTGCTTACTCGGTAGCTGTAGGGATGAGAAGCCATTTTTCTTTGGGCACCTTTTCTCCTGTTTTTGGTTAGGGAGGCAGGTAAGACACCTGTAATTTTTGTTTGGGGTTTTCTGTGAAGGTAAGCCAGCTGCATTTCATTTCTAGAGTTTTTGTTTGTTTTGGCCATGCTCACCCTGACGCCTGCTACTTTTTGGGACTTGATAAATTGACTGGCTGTTGTGAAATCCGTGGCAGCGGTTTTTTGTTGGTTCGTCTTCCTTGAGAGCAGGGAGTGTGGGGGCATTTCTCTTATTTTTTTTTTATGTTGCACGCCAGTTTTCCCTGGGCTGGGGTGTAACAATATCCTTCCAGGGAAATGGAGCAGGGTGGTGTGAATCCAGTGAGAGAAGCTCAGTGGCAAATTATCGCTCAGACCATGACAAGATTGTTCTCTCATGTTGGCCAAGGTGATCAGTAATGATAAATGAGGGGCGGTTTAACAGAAAATGCAGATCTCAGTAACACAAAGCCACTGGTAGATTGTCTAGCACGCTGATCTTGAATCAACTGCCCGTCCAAGACAAAAGGGCAAAAACCAACAAAATGTAGCTTAACAAAAAAGCTTGACAAGCTCAACACATTGTTTTCACTAATGCTCACTAGATCACTTACCCTATACAGATTTGGCAGTAATTTAAACATTGGATGCAAACAGGCTTGAGACAAGGTTTATAACAGAACACTAAAACGAAAGCACGGACGTTGCTTTACTTGGGTATGGTTTCTCAAAGTGTACTTCTAGATTTCCCCATAGGCACGACTTACCCTGACAGAATTGACCAATGAAAAACTTGTTTCTGGTGGTGGACTGAGTTGACCTTCATTTCTGCCACCAACACCCACTGTTTACAAATTTGTTGTTTCAGCCCTGATTCACGTGCAAACAATTAAGTCTAGATTTAATTTTTTCCTTCAGTCATAAACATCATTTATCAAGATGTTCTCCTAGGCTGCTGTTAAGCTTGGCTAAAATGAGATGATTGACGTCACCTGTAGTTAATTGCTGCTTGATCCTTCTCATTAATCTAGATCTTACCTGTCATCCCCCAGCTTCTTCTCTTTCACAGCACTGTTGTTCTACAATAGTGCACTAAAAGTGGTCTACTATCAGCTCCAAAAAGCAAAGAAACAAAAACGACAATCACAAGCAATGAAGTTAAATATTTTATTGGTTAAAAACCCTGGTTTGGCCACCAGTCCTCATTTTGCAACTTAGTACAATATGCAATCTGTACATTACCTGTGTGTTCAGAAAGAAAAGTGAAAAGGTACATTTATAGTAATATTTAATATTGTTATTGTGTCTTAACAGGTTATTTCATATTTTTCATTTTACTTGGTTGACAATGAGATCTATCAGATCTAAAATTGCAAGTAAAATAACTAATGGTGATTTACACTGCAATTCAAGTTTTACCAATTGTAAAGACACACTAAGTAAAATATTTTTTTTTATTTATATAGCACCTTTCAAGACAGAATCACAAAGTGCTGCACATAAGATTACAAGTCTTAAAAAAGAGAAAATAAAACAGGCAAAAAATTAACCAAAAGCAGTTTTAAAAAGGTGAGTTTTGAGTAGTTTTTTAAAAACAGCTATTGAGTCCACAGTTCTTAATGTTTGGGGGAGAGAGTTCCACAGTCTCGGGGCCACAGTGCCCAAAGCTCTGTCACCCTCAGTCCTCCTCTTAGTATTTTTTATTTTTTTTATAGCAAGTAAGCCCTGATCAGATGACGTCAAAGACCTGCTGGGGACATCGGGCTGTAGCAGATCAGAGATGTAGGCAGGTGCCAGTCCGTGCACAGCTCTGTAGGTCAAGACCAGGATCTTAAAATCGACTCTAAATTTAACAGGAAGCCAGTGTAACTGAGATAACAACAGTGTCACATGTGAGTACTTGCAGGATTTTGTCAAAAGCCTCACTGCAGCGTTTTGCACAACCTGCAGACGATCCAGAGAACCTTTGCTTAGACACATAAACAGCGAATTACAATAATCCAAGCATGATGAAATAAATGCACGTATAGCAATCTCCAGTTCAGAGCAAGATAAAACCGGGCTTAGCTTAGCCACGTTTCTTAAATGATAAAAACAAGACCGAACCAGAGATTTCACATGCCAAGTTGTCCAAAGTATTTGCTCGTCCACCTAAATAGTTCTCAACTCTTTTGGGAAGGCTTTCTGCAAGGTTTAGGAGTTTGTTAATAAGAATTTTTGACCAGTCTTCCAGAAGTGCATTTGTGAGATGTTGCATGAGAAGGCCTGGCTCACAGCCTCTGCTCGAATTAATCCCAAAGGTAATCTGTCAAGTTTAAGTCACAACTCTGTGCAGGCCAGTCAAGTTCTTCCACACCAAATTAACTCCTCCATTTATACACCTTGTTTTGTGCACTGGTGCACAGTCATATTGGAAGAAGGGGCAATCCCCAAACTGTTCCCACAAAGTTGGGAGCATGAAGTTGTCAAAAATGTTTTTATATGCTAAAGCGTTAGGAGTTCCTTCCACTGGAACTGGGGCGGTGAGCACAACCACTGAAAAATAACCATCTACACTTGACACAGTGCAGTGAGACAAGTACCGTTCTCCTGGCAACTGCCAACCCAAGACTGATCCTTTGGATTTCCAGAAAGAGAAGCACGATTAATCATGAACACAACACCGCTGGACTCAAATCCCATGAAGCTCTCTACACATGGTTTGTTTGCTAATTTGAAAGCTACATAAAATTTGGAGGTCTTTAGTGACTGACTCTGCAGAAAGTTAACGACCTGCCTCAGCATCCACTGATCTTACTCTGTGATATTAAGTTGCCTGCCACTCTATGGCTGAATTGCTGACATTCCCCATCCCTTCCACTTTGTTATAAAGCCTAACGGCAGACAGCGGAATATTTATTAGCAAGGAAATTTTCACAGCTTCCTTTGTAGCAAAGATGATATATCTCCGAGCTCCTGAAAGTGACTTATTCTTTTACAAATGTTTGTCTGCAGCCTGCATGTCTAGGTGTTTGATGTTATACACCTGTGGCCATGAGAGTGATTGGAACTCCTGAATTACATTATTTGGACGGGTGGGTGAATACTTCTGGCAGTTTATTCATTTTGAGTACACTGCCCCCTCAATTTTCTACTTGTTCCTGTTCAGGCTGTCTGCCAAGGTATATATGTCAAGGCATATATTTTGGCTCCTTGCTTCAGAGGTCAATACAGTGGATCTTCTGTCTCCATCTAAGCTTAGTCTTAGGTTACTGTTTTGTCTCACCAACTGCATGCCACTTTTTACTACATAAATCTTCTGTTACCTTCATCTTTTCCTTCTAGTTGGCAGCTCCATATTCAACAATCTTTCCCTAATATATCCACTGTTCCTTCTGCGAGCGAGACGTGACAAGGGAAAAGGTTAATAGTGAATTGTATGTGAGGTTGGAAGGTCCAACATCTTTATTATTGAACAGTGCCTGTTCTATGTCTACACGGGGGTTTATCTTTTCAAAGGAATTAAGAAATGAAGGACTCCAGACATCCCAATAGGTTGAGTCTGTTCATCTGGACGTAGAGTTTTCAGTGGGAGACACGCATCGTCACTCATCCAGTGACTTCTTCAGTCTCGGCTGACTGCAGGTTTCCCCAGTCTTATAAACAGTACATTTGAATAACTGAAACCAGCCCACTGAATGAACTTTTTTTTATTTTTTTTTGTCACTGAATAATTGATTTATTTTGAACATGACTAAAATAACAACAAAATACACTTTAAACAACAATGAGACACAGAAAGGGTTGGTACAAACAGACTTAAAGGTAAACTCATTTGATCCTACCTCAATATACAACATACATGTATAATTACATACAATTCTATAAGTCTACAAACAGATATCACGCATAAAAATCCTAATGATGAAGCTAAATATTGGGTTTAATTGTGCCTGTCTGTAGAACAAATGAAATGTTTTGAATAAAAAAGGGTCCACGCATATCTCAAATCAGGCAACAAAGTATGTATCTCATTTACAGAGACAGAGTTTTCCCTTCCTTCCTCTCCCCCTCCTTTTACATAAAGTATAATTACCATTATATAAGCAATCATATATCTGTGTCTATACATACATATACCTAAATAAGTATATACAAAGGAGGGGGAGAAAAAAACAAAACAACCCCCCCCCCACCTGCCCAGACCAATGTGTATAATCTTGGAGCAGATATGGGAGGAGGCCATCCCTCCCAGTTTGCTTGTTAAAGTAAAAGTGCTGCCAAATTAGGTAAAACTGTTTAACATTATCTCTCAATGAAAATTAAATTTTCTCCAACTGTAAATGATACATTGTGTCTCTTAACAAAGCAGAGTGAGTAAGGGGGGGGGGCTTTATTTTTCCAGTTTAGAAGCTTAAGACGTCTTGCAAGCAATGTTATAAAACTCAGAGCACGAATTTGTTTATTTAAGTCTTTAACTGTAGCTACACCAAAAAGTGCCATTACTGGGTCTGGGGGGAGCTGTTTTTTAAAAATATCAGACAAAGTTTTAAATATTTTAGACCAGCAGGTGGCGATATTAGGACATGTCCAAAACATGTGACAACGAGGCAGAATTCTGGCCACATCGATCACAGCTTGAGTCCGCCCCTGGAAACATCCTTGAAACCTTCGATTTAGACAGATGGAGCCTATGCAGGACCTTAAATTGTAGTAGTCCGTGCCTGCAGCAGACAGAAGTGGAGTGAACCAGTTCTTGTGCCTTAGTCCATTGATCTTTAGTGATGATGCTAGCCAGTTCTTCACTCCAAGCATTTCTCAAGTGGTCCAGTGTAGTTGTACTGTCTATTTGCAAAAGTTGGTTGTAGATCCTGGAAAAAGCTCCTTTCTTTAGTGGGTTCATCAGGAACAGATCATCTGAAACTAGCTTTTGTGGTTCATTGGGAAAGGATGGAAACGTTTCTATGTTGGCCTTTCTTAGTGTTCTCTTTCATTCAGCTGTATACAATCTCAGCACCTGCTCGCCATGAGGTAGAATATTTTTTTCTTCCCTCATTGCTTCAAACCTACAGCTGAACCCATCCAACATGTCAGGGAGGGAGACGTCCTACACTTATGGTATTATTTTAAAGTCTTTTAAGCCTAAATCTACTGCAATTTGCACACCTGAATGCTACAGACTAGCAAACTGCCAAAACATGTATTTTACTGAGGTGGTTGATAATCAGTTGATCAGGTGCATTTGATTAGCACCTGGCTGCTACCTACCCTCTTGACTCCTGTGGTGAACAGCGAGAGTGTATCACTTTTTTTTTTTAATGATACATAAAGCCTTAGAATTGAAAGAGGATGTAGTTTCTACCATGACTTTTTCACCACAATTCCAGTAGATGTAAGTCTTAACTCCAATCACACTTTTTACAGCTTTAACCACTATTTACACTATTTACTTTTTTTATGGTAGCAGTGCTCAGTGACAAAAAAAAGCTTTGTTTACATTTTTTTTAAAAATGGATACATTAATATTCACTGATATTCAATTTCATGTGGATTCTTTTGTTTCGATGAGTGGATTTGAACAATCATCCAGCCACTGTGGACCCTGGCACTGGAACGTAGGAAGGAGCGCTGAGGAGAAATATAAACGTATAGCCTGTATACTTATAGAAAATACAATTTTAATCCTTTCAACTTTTTGTTGTATGACAAAGAGACACACATTTGTATACAATTTTTGTATGTCTCAGACTAATGAAATGGCAGCCCAATCCACATACATTAGTAACTGGTGATTGCTCATTTTTATTCAACAGGTCACAAAGTCTGCATGTTTCTGATAGTTTGCCCACAAGAATCTTTCCTATATTCTTGCAGTTATTTCATAATATTTGACAAACTTATATTTCTTGTGCAAATTTAGGTCACTGATTTAAATGTTATTTAATCTAATATTTTAATACATTTTATTTTTATAAATGTTAATAAAGGAATTTTTCTCACTCAATCTGTAAACTTATTTAGAAAATCATTCAGACAGTTAATTCAGCCCCTTTAGCAACTACATTTGACTCTTCTGGAGTACTCTACAAGATTTTTACACTTTGATACCCAGGAGGGAATAAACTGCCAAACTCAAAGAAACCTTAGCTGATGATACAAAAAAAACCCTAGTTAAGCTGCAAGCTGTTTCATAAGACATAAATGCCAGAAGGGCCTTTATTTTCAAATACTAGATTCAGGCAAAAGTGAAGTCAATCTACTTGGCCCTGAAAATCTGTGAAGCACAGTGTCCAAATACAGATACTACACAAATTCTATAATACAGTAATGCTGTAAGGAACCGTGGTTACTCTTTTCAAACACATGTCCTCTGTGTTTCATTAAAGAAATGTCAGTGACTGCCTTCTTTCATCTGTACAATACTGCTGACCTAAGGAGGAAAAAAACATTCACTGTGTAGCTTTTATATTTCAGTTAGATCAAGTTATTATGAACAGCTGCTTCAAAAACATAAAAGTAATATTAAGGCTACCTGGAGTGTATTAAATAGGAAAATAAAAAATCAACATAATATATGTTCTCCAACACGTATTGTAAGAAGAGGTAATGTAGTGATTGAGAATACTGAGAGCACAGTTATTGAATTTAATGATTACTTTGTTAATGTAGGTCCCAACTTGGCAAAAGAGATTTCTGTACCAGGAGGAAATGATGAAGTAGATTCTACTTCTTGTAAATGTAACTCAATGTTTCTTGGTGGAGTCTGTGAGAGTGACATTGTAGAAGTGGTGAGTAAATTCAAGAGTAAAAAATCCATGGATTGTGACGACCTTGACATGTCGCTAATTAAAGAAGTTCTTCATAGTGTCCTTCAGCCGTTAACATATATTTGTAACAAATCATTTCAAACTGGAATTTTTCCAGATAAAATGAAAATTGCCAAAGTGATCCCACTATATAAAACTGGTGATAAACAGATTGTGTCAAACTATAGACCGGTATCTTTACTGCCTCAGTTTTCAAAGATTCTTGAAAAACTATTTGCAAACAAACTAGATTCTTTTATTGATAAATATGATTTATTGAATGATCATCACACCTTGCAGGAGCTTTCCTCTCCTCAGGAACTCTCTGCAGGAGGGGGAGATACAGGAGAGGTGGAGGAAGATCTCAGCCTGGGCGTCTATTGTCTCATGTAGTCTGGAAGATGAGTGGATGGTGGGGTGGGTGCAGTTTTCTCTGTGGTGGGGTTGGGTGGACTGTCCCGGGCTCTGTGGGGCCGGGGGCGCTGCTGCGCTGGGCCCCGGTCTGGATGGGCCTGGGCCCCCTTTCCCTGGCGGGTCGCGGAGTATGGGGGTGCCTACTGGGGTCAGCGGGGGAGCTGGCCCCAGGGAGGGGTCACTTGCCCCTCCCTTCCTTCCCTCCCCATCTCCAGCTGCCTCCCTCTTCCCGCTCCACCACAACCACCCACACATGCAGGGCCTTGGAGTAGGGGTATGTCACCAGGGTGCAGAGGAGGCTACCCCCCCCTCTGTCCCCTTCTGGCTGCCTCTGCCTCAATTTTATCCCACAACTTAGACATTCACATTACTCACACTCTCATTACACATACATATAGGATCTTGGGGGTGGGCACGATACACGGAGTCCAAATTACCATCAGGGTGTACACCTCACCCCTGGCGTCGTTGCCCACCTCTCAATTTTAAATACACGTAGACATTGAGGGCTAGCAGGAGGGACTATGCGCTTACCTGCTGCTCTCTGGCAGGTAGCTCCATGCCCTCCTGGGTTTTAATTGCACCTTAGAACACACATGCATCAACACTACAATGAGCGGGTGGAGGGAGGTTTGGAGTCTTCTCTCACCCCCATTCTCTGCGGCCTGCTGGAGCGGGGGGGCTAGGAGGAGGAGTTGGCCGTCCGACTGCGGTCTGGAGTGTGGGGCCTCCCTGCTGCTGCGGAGTCGGGGCGGTCTACCTCTCCCCACCGCAGGGAAAAGGGTAACACCACCTGGGTCTGGGTGCAGTTCCCCCCTCCAGGGGCAGGGGTACCTAGACCCGGTTCGTAGAGTACGCTTGGGGAGTGTGATCGTGTGTACAGCGTCTCTTTATGTCTGTCTCCACGTTGGTTGAGTGTGGAGTAAGTGCATATGAGAGCATGAGGGTGGGAATGGATGTTTGTGTCTGTGTGTGCCTGTATGTCTGTGTCTATATGTCAGGTTGGGTATCAGACGCCACCTCTCTGGGGACATCTCAGGCCCTCCAAGGTTTGGAGGCCTATCTCCACCCACCACCACTTCCCCTGCCGGTGGCGGACTCCCTCTGGTGTCGGTGCGTTGGTGGTTCCTTGTGTCTGGGGGTGGGCGTCCGGGTACACACCGGCTCACTCCTTGGCGGCCGCTTATCGGGGCCTGGAGCCTGGGGCTTGCTCGGGCCACTTCGGAGGTGGGGTGCCCCCGGCCTCTCGGCCTGGGGCTCGGTCACTCAGGCACAGCTGGCTGCCGGCGGAGCTCATGGGCGCGTCACTGCAACTCCCCCTGGCTTCTGCTCCGCGGCTGCTGAGTGAGCCCTCATCTGGGACTCTCCTCAGCTCTTTCTGGGACAGTGGCGCGGCTGCCCCTCTGTTGGTCTTCCTTGGTCTCTTGTGTTCTGGGGGCCTCTGGATGTCTGGAGTTTTGATCTCCTCCATACCTGCTTCATGCCCTGGAGGACGGGGCTGTGGCTCCCCACACTCCCTAGCAGATCGTTACATGGAGAAACCTTTGGAATGCAAGCATGCTGATCCACACAGGTATGCACACAGGTGTACACACGGGTATTCACAGACGCGGACTACAGCTTTCTTGGCTGCTGCCTCAAAGCACATTGTGCGCTGTCTATCTTGCGTGCTGCACAATATCGTTTATTATTTAGTATCTACTGATATCTACTGCTAGCTAGTTTATTGTGATGGTGCCGTTTTTTTTATTATGTTGCTCTTTGTTGTTTGCTTTCTCTTCTGTTTTTTTTCTCTCCATACAGGTGACCCAGGTGTTTTGTTTTTTTTGTTTGTTTGTTTTTTTCTTTCTTCCCCCCCTTCTCACCGTCTCTTCTCCCCTTTGGTTTTCTCTCTCTCCCTCTCTTTCTTTCATTCTTTCTCCCTGTCCTATCCCCCAGTCATGTCTGTCCCGTTTGTAGCAACTGAAAATAAAATAAATTCATAATTATAATAAAGGTCAATCAAATGGACCAATATGGCAAGGCCATGATGATCCACTTGGTAAAATAAATCCGCTTGGCATCTTTCTTGGCCTTAAGACAACAATTCTGATGGCTAAAGATCCAAACGGGACACAAAAAAAAAAAAAAAAGAATGATCATCAGTATGGGTTCAGAAGAAATCGCTCAACATCTCTAGCTGTGATGGAATTTATTGAAAATATTGCAACGGCTGTGGATGAAAAACAGTTTGGAATAGGTGTGTTCATTGATTTACGTAAAGCCTTTGATACGATAGATCATTCTTTACTTTTACAGAAGTGTGAAAGGTATGGTTTAAGAGGTGTTGTACAATTGTGGTTAAATAGTTACTTGAATAATAGGTTCCAATATGTGAGTATTAATAACATGAAATCTAAACTCAGAAAAGTAACTTGGGGAGTTCTGCAAGGATCTGTTTTGGGACCTAAGTTATTTTTACTTCATATAAATGATATTTTGTACAGCCAGTGATACTTTAAAATATGTGATGTTTTCTGATGATACAAACTTATTTTGCTCAGGAAAAGACATAAAGAAATTACTGAAAACAGTGGAAACAGAACTCATGAAGTTAAATAGATGGTTTGTATTTAATAAACTATCATTGAATGAAAGTAAAACAACATTTATGTTATTTGGAGGTAGTAAAAGTAATATTAAAGTAAAATTGAATTTAAATAATGTTGAAATTGAAAGAGTATATGAGACAAAATTTTTAGGAGTAATTATTGATGATAAACTTTGTTGGAAGCCCCACATAGAACATGTGAAACGAAAATTATCCAAGTCTATTTCTATTCTTTATAAAAAAAGAGATTTTTTGACTAAGAACTGCCTTTATTTATTGTATACTTCCTTTTGTTTGCCTTATATGATCTACTGTGCAGAAATTTGGGGGAACACATACAAAACATATTTGGATTCAATATTTAAGTTGCGAAAAAGAGCTATTAGAATAATAAATAAAGTTGGATATAGGGAGTCCACCAACCAGTTTTTTGTAGGATCGTCTATGTTAAAATTCATGGACATTATATATTCTAAAACTTTAGAAATGATATATCGAGTGATGAAAAAGAATGTTCCAATTTGTATTTTAAGGATGTTTCAACTAAGAGATGGAAAATATGATTTGAGGGGGTCTTATGAGTTTGAAATGCCTAAAGTGAGAACTAATGTTAAGTATGTGTGTCAGTTTTGGGAGTGAAATTATGGAATGGACTTAATGATGAACTGAAGATGTGTTTTTCTTTGTCATTCTTCAGGAAGATTTTAAAAATTAGTATTATACAAGGTTATAGAAATTTGGTTTGTTAACATTTTTTTGTGTTGATTTAATTTCTTGATTTATCATTGATTTCTTTTCAAACTGTTATACAACTTATTTATCAATGCTATTTATTTTCTTGGTTAAGGATTTGATTATTTCTATGGGGGTAAGGGATAGGATAAGTATAAGCCATAAGGCTTCAGCCTATTCCTTTTTCGGTTACTGTTTGAGTACTTTTATGTAAAATTATAATCTGTTGTTGTTGTTGACTGAAATAAAAATTTCAATTCAATTAAAAAAAAATTCAAAAGTTAGATTTCTTGTGGTTGACTTTGTTGGTTGATATACAGCATAATTCAGCAAAGATTTTGAGGATTTAATATACATATAATCAAATTAAGTCAAATAAAACACAATAATATTTTTTATTATATTTCACATTGCATTTGTTAACTTTATGTTCATGGCAGTGCTGCCTTTATTGAATTACTGACATCATTGGTTCAGGTTTCTAGAGCTGCTTCCTCAGATCTGAAGCTTCTGCTGCCATTTCTTCCTCTGATCTCCACTTGGATGGTATGTCGTTATCCTCTTGATCGTGGTTTTGTAACTACAAAGACAATGAAGATGTGATATGTAATAATATATTGTCAGAACAAATTTGGATTGTTTTCTGTATTAACTAGTCCATGAAAATGCATTGAGATATCAGCTGTTATTGGGTTTAAAAAAATGTTTACAGAGTGCAGATTTTCTTCTTCAAAACTATACATGAGACCACTCTTTAAGTTCAGTATGGAGACCCAGTGATCAGTTTTTGGTTGCACAATGTAAAAATCTGATCCACTAAATTAAAATTGACAAACTCATCATAATGAATTTGTTCCTCGACTTGTTCAAAATATCAATTAAATAGTTCCACTTAGCACATCAGGTCAACACAGTGATTTATATGTAAAACCTAAACAGCTGGTGGAGCTTGCACTTCATAACTTGCTTGTCTTGTGAATTGTGAACTGCAAAGTGGTCACTTCCTGTCTGAAAAATATGACATGGTTATTTAAAAGAATCTAGTTTTCTACTGTACTCATAGGGATAGGCTATTCACACTCATGTAATAATCTGTCTCCTGGTATCTCTACCACACTCTTGAGACTGCTTGGAGACACAGGCTACGCCCACATGTACACGAGTATTGGATTGGAGTTTTGGATCACTGAAAACTGAGAAATTCCTCCAAGAACATCAGCTCGGTTTAATGTCGACTTTGGTGAGTGCCCGGTGTTTGATAACTTGTGTAAAGCGATCATTCAGCTAACTAATGTTAAAAAACCTCAATGTGAGCCCAAAGTATCACTGACCCAGCTGGGTGAGGCAAGTTCCGCTGAAGGTTGGAAAATAGGGGGCAGCGCTTACTCAGAGCTAGGTGAGGCCCCAGAGGCTGTTAAAATCTGCTGCTATTATGGCTCAGGTGCAGCATTTTTGTGGGGTTCAAAGTCCTCTTTATAGCTATACTTTGGCAAAACTTCCAAATTTTGCATCTGACTCAGCAAGAGCAGTCTGCATTGCATGCATTTCAGTTCTAGTGTCTATAGCAGCTTCTATTTGTTTGTGTTCAGCATCAGATTTCCTTTTAGCCTCCAAATTTGCCAAAATTTGTAAGAATGAAGAGAGACAAAGAGGTCAAAAAAGGGGTTGGCTCCACACACATACGTGCATCTCATGTCTTTTTTCCTTTTTTTTTCTTGGTACATGTTCAAATTGCACCTTGTAGAAATGCAATAATAAACACACACAAGATAAAAAAATAAATAACAACAATTACCTTACAAACACATAAATTAATTATACTAAATGAGCACCCCACCTTACAGTGCCAAAAAATATAATTCATTTGCATGTTACTATTAAATATTACTCAAACGAATGAGCCATGAAATCTGACCAATCTAACCAAGTATCAACCCATTACATTCATCATGCAAAATATTGGACATGAAATTAAGACAAATCTGTCTATGCATTTACGCTCCTACAAACATCTTCAAACTATGACTCATTTGCTGGATGTGATATGGAAAATATAAATGGCACTGCTCTTACAATAAACCTTATGATCACATGCAAATTAAAAACAAACCTATTTCCATTTTGCTGCTGGGACTCCACTGTGGAGATGCACGTCTCATTTCTCCCCTTAGGCAGGAGCAGGAAGTATAGAGAGCTCTTTTTTATTAGACGTGGTTATTAGAATATTCATATCATAGTCCCCAGTCATTGATATTCATTTGCCACAGACTCTCTTGTTACAAATTCAAAATATCACAGTGAAATTTAAAATAGTCTGAAAGGCACGTTCATTATTTTCATAGTGAAGTGCTATAGTTCATTGGTTTGGGGATTCTGGCTCCTGAGGGTTAGATAGCTCACTGATATTTGTTCAAACTCAGATGTTTAATTAACATTATTAGCAGCCACATGTGAATCAGCTCATTAGCAGTGAATTGTCCTTTCATACTGCTGTGGTGACACACTGGAGCATGAGCTTGGGAGAACAATACCAGTTGTGCAGAACTAGAAGATAAGTCAGCAGCCACCATAGTGCTGTTTTCATTTAGTTATGTTCTTCCTGGTGAGCAGGAGAGAATGGGAAATAGGCTGTCTTGTGTCACAGACATCTCATCAGTATCTGATTGCCCATCACAGAAACTGAGATATTTATCAGAGTGATCAAGTACCCAGATCATATTTTTTACAAAACCATGCAAGTCCTGGTACCCTCAACTATTTCTTAACATTTTTCACATAGCTTACCAAAGTATAAGCCCACACTGACTCAGATGTTTTTGTGTCCTGTACACAGTGACTGACAGCGAAAAAAATCATTTTTTAGTTAAAATCAAATCTAAAATAATTTTTAAATGATTAAAGTATCAAACATAAATGTATAAATGCATTAAAGTATCAAACATAAATGTAATCAAACCTTATCTAACAGCTAAGGTGAACAAAACAAATGTGCCCCTCCTCCAATAGGGATGGCCCAAAGTTGTCCATCTTACCTCATCGTAGATGCGGTCATTGTGCTTAAAATCCCCAGCCTTCCTGGGCAGCACGTGGACGTGGACATGCTGTAAACATACAAACAAGGTTTAGATATTGTGGTTGATCTGGAGAAAATCTTACTTTTTCCTGGGAGCACTATGGCAGAGTTTCACAGGATGCTGGAGAAGCCATCAGAATGTTACTGGCATGGCACAAATCACCGGAGGGTGAGGGTGCATTTCACCAAGCAGGGATTTTTTATTTTTATGTTTTTAAGAATTGACCTGACTTTATTCTAGGACCCAGGAGCAACAGATAGCTAACAGTTTTTGCTAATATACAATTGTACTATATACCTATACTACTGAGTATATCACTTTACAGTAGGTAACTAGTAATTATGCATTTTTATCTACAATTTACAAAGAAATAAAAAGACAAATTCAGACCACTCCAATATAAAACTGTGTTTTAGCAGCAGTGTTCTGGGTCCTTTGAAATTCAGAACCATTGCTTTTACACATCTTTATTTCTTGGTTTTTGAGTAATTTTGCCATATTAATCTACACTGATGTCATAATCTGTAGTAAATGTTTTACTTCATTAATTAAACTATTATTTTGTTTGTTGGCTGTGTTTACTTTAGAAGTACAATTTCCCCAATTACGGGATAAATACATTTGTCTTTAAAATACATGAGGTGTTTGTCTCTGAAATCCAAACTAAAAGCTCGTTCCACAGGGTCTGAAACCTGAAGGCTCTGCATCCTAGAAATGCTACCCCACCACTTCCCCTGCCAGTGGCGGACTCCCTCAGACATCGGTGCGTTGGTGGTTCTTTGTGTCCGGGGATGGGCGTCCAGGTACACACCGGCTCACTCCTTGGCGGCCGCTTATCGGGGCCTGGAGCCTGGGGCTCGCTC
>NW_024584368.1:16472-17825 GCF_018398535.1 Haplochromis burtoni
GATGGTCAATTTGGTAAAGTAAATCCGTTGGGCATCTTTCTTTGCCTTTAGACAATAATTCTGATGCAAAAGAGCCAAACGGGACAGGCAAAAAAAAAGAAAAAGAAAAAAAGAAATGCTACCCCACAAATAAATCAAACAAAGCCTAAGAATAAAGTGATAAGGATAATGTGGTACTATGAGATCCTTAAGATAAGATCGGGCCTCATAATTCAAGACCTTGTGTGTTAGGTGACGGATTTTAAAGTCAGTTCTGGATTTATCAGGGGGGCAATGAAGAGAAGCCAGTGTGGGAGAAATATGATTTTTCTTTCTTGTACTCTTTCAAGTGTACAAATGAATAAAATCCTTTTCCGGCATCACTCAGACAGGATATTTCTAATTTTAGAAATGCAGTGCAAATAGCAGAAAGCCTCCATATTTGTTTAATATGCACACAGAACATATTGTGGTTAACAATGAGTCCAACAGTGCACTTGAGGCCAAAGTAATATCATCTAGACTAAGATTTTACGTGCAGAGTACAAGAACCTTTTTGTCAATTAGGAGAAAGTAGTGGTACGTAATGATATGTCCCTAAGCTGGTTATGAATCATTTCTTCTATAATGATTAATATTGTATTTGTGAAGAAGGTCATTACTAGTTAAGGGTAACGGACGCTTGGCTCAAACAGAGCTCTTACTTTTTGTCAGCCTGGCCACAGTGCTGAAGAAAAACCTGGGGCTGTTCCTGTTTTTCTCTGTCAGTGACGTTTCACGGAATAAAACAAGTAAAACTTTTTCCAAACCAAAGAAAGATCTTTTAAATAAATGCAAAGCTATTTTCTCTTAAGCTTAAGACTTTTCTGGTTCGTCATGACTTTATACCAGGGTATGCCGGGGCATAAACCTCCAAAATTTCCTGCTTCCTTCGCATGCAGTGAGCATGTAACACTATTAACGAGATAATCGACATCTGTGGGAGTCGAGTCCAGGTATCTTCTCTGCACAAAGAAGAGAAGAGTTTCTTTCAGTTTTGTTCCAACACATTCAGAAAGATATTTAGTGTACTGAAATTGTTTTTCGTTGTTTTCCTTTCCAGTGCTGTCCAATCCATTGTAAAGCTAAATGCCATTAAGAAATGGTAAGCCAAAAGATCATTTAAAAGTTTTTCCTGACAATGTTCTCATGGTGGGTGTGTGGAGACTGGAAAGAGGACCCACATGCAGGACTTGCAGGCTGATTGAGGAAGTTTTATTATCGAGACTGGATGAACTGAACATGGATGATGAAATGAACTGAATGACTGATCTAGACTGAGAACACAAAGGCGGAATTAATGATGCGCAGAGGGACTGACCTGAAAAATAGGAT
>NW_024584369.1:0-17781 GCF_018398535.1 Haplochromis burtoni
TGGGCCGGTTTCTAGTCAAAATGCCCGGGCCGATTTTTTGTCCCAGTCCAGCCTTGGCCATGGTCAACATTCAGGGAAGAACAGGGGTCAGAGGGGCCGAATATTATGATCTTCATTTTTTGATAACTTATATGCAAAATATTTAACATGAACCATGATTTAATGTCATCAAGACGGTCAAGTAAAACTTTAAAGGAGTCTGCAGAGTTCTTTTTAAGGGGAAAATAGATTTGAGAATCGTCAGCATAACAGTGGAACAAGATTCCATGTTTTCTAAAAATAGAACCAAGCAGGAGCATATACAGGGGAAAAAGTATTGGGCCGAGGACAGACCGTTGTGGGACCCTACAGGTGAGGGGGGTGGATGTGGAAGAAGAGGCCTTGAACCTGACAGAAAAACTCCTATCAGTTAGGTAGGATCTGAACCATTTAAGTGCTGTACCCTTAATGCCCACACAATTTTCCAATCTTGATAGCAGAATTCCATGATCTGTATCAAATGCTGCTCTCAAATCTAAAAGCACTAAAATAACAGGATTACCAGAATCAGTAATCAGTAAAAGATCATTAACAACTTTTAAAAGCACAATTTCAGTGCTATGTAGTGCTTTAAAACCAGACTGAAATGATTCTAAGATGGCATTAGTCTCTAGAAAGGCTTGGAGCTGGAGATGGGCAACTTTTTCTAAAGCTTCAGACAAAAAGGAGAGTTTAGAGATTAGTCTAAAATTTGAAAGAATGTGGTACTGATGGACAGGTAGAAGAGGTTTAACTGAGGAACATGGGGCAGAAATTTGAAATAAGACAGGCATATGATCCGAAAGGTTAAGCTTGCAAATATGAATATCATGTAGCTACAGACCACAGAATAGAACTAGGTCCAAGGTTTGTCCACGCTCATGGGTAGGAGTCTTAACTGATTGGATAAGATTAAAAGAATCAATAAGATTAAAATAAGGCCCAGTGAATCTTCTATTCTTTGTGGGCTGGAGTGGGTCAGACAGGCAGTCCTGCAAAATCAGTTTTTACAGAGACATAGAATTTGTTTAAATGTTAAGTTAAATAAATAATAATAATAATGTGTTTTTTAATTGCTTCTATACTGTATATAACTTGGAAAAAAAAAAAGCGTTTAAACTCAAACAAAGCAAAAAAAAAATATTTGGATTATAGTGGATACTGCTTATTTAGTGTCAGTACTTTTCATTAAAGTTTTTCATTATAGAGTCTGGTGAGACAGCTTCTCACATCTGACAATATTAAAGCAGAATGTGGATAACCCCAGTTTTTTCAGTTTTCTTTTCATTTTTCACAGGTTGATGCTTTGTTCGGATTAGGGGTTGGTCTTAGATTAGGAACACCGGGCTGTCTGTGCTTTTTCTCCTCATTAGGGTAATCATTCTTGCTGTCACAAGAGTCCTTGTCAAGAAAAATGCAACAACTTGACTAATGTCTAGTGCTGTTGTTTTTGTCCTACACTCCATTTAGTCATTTTACGAGAGGAACCCCTGGAAACAAAAGCCTTCTTCTTTAATGTCAAATGAAAATAAACAGCTAAGCTCCTGCTAGTCACTTGTGACTTATAAGTGGCAGTGATTCAGGGTCCCCACTTCTGGTGCTGTTTCTGTACTTTCTGTCATCACATTTCTCTCTGTCTCTCCCCCACAATACCTCTCATTTCCCACTCATGCAAGGAGTGGTGGCTGGTCTCAGCAGGGTATCCATTTTATAAGTGCTGTAAGAGTTTGTGGAGTGGCAGTCATGCTAGCAGAGCTACAGAGGAAGAAGCAAAGAAAGAAAAGAGCTTGAAGATGAAAAGAGAGGGGGATCCAGAGCTAGGGCAAAAAGGGAAGAATCTAGTGTGGAAAGGGAACACAGAAAATAAACAGAAGAAAGAGAAAAGGAATAAAACATTAGTAGTAAGAGACCTTTTAGCTACAACAGTGGCTGATCAGAGGCCTTAATGTCCCCTTCTAAATATCAGCTCATGCTCTATGCCATATTGTAAGGATCTAGTGTCAGTTTTCTTTTATTTAAATTTAGGAAATATAAATACCACCATGTTTGATCTAATCTTCATCTTAAAGTTTAAGGAACTGCAAAAATCAGAAATGTACATCTCCTATTTGTTATTCATGCATAAGCTCCAGTTTCTCTTGCCTCATTCATATCATACATCAAATGATTTGGCAATTAGACCTCAGGGGTCTAGTGTAGTGCAGGAGAAATATTGCTCTGCGTTTCAGCTGTTCAGTAATTATTTTTAAGGCAGTAGTAGTGAAGATGCCCCGAGGCTGATGAAAGACCAGCAGACCTTTGAAGGTCCTCTGAGAGCCTCGATGCTCCATGTGAAGAAGCTCCATTAAGTGGAGCACCAGGGGAAATTAATGTGCTTGGAACAGGACACACACACCAAAAATGTCTGTCTGTCTGTCTGTCTGTCTGTCTGTCTGTCTCACAGCTATGTTTTTAATATTTTTACAAAGGTGGCACAGGGAAATAAGATACACACAAATAGTACTTTTTAAAAATATATATAGAATACCACCAACCTCATGTATACCTGTGATGTAATTGTTTTTAGCACTTTGAAGGTCACATTGTATGAAGCACAGACAGCATAGACTACTACACCTTTGGGCAGTAAGGTGCATTCCACATTGATTGTAAAAATTCAAACGTTTTCCTGGGCTTGAAACATAATGCAGGTTCAATTCAATTCAATTTCTTTATTGTCCCACAAGGGGAAATTAGTTTAGCAGCAGGAGGATAAAAATAAACAGAACAATACTATAAAATAATTATAACAATAATAATGATAGAAAGTTCAAGGACAATTATTTGCCATTAAGGAGACAAGACGCAGTAGGGATAGTAGGTTCATTCCACTGGCTTCACTTTTAAAACCAAGAAGATACCACTATCTTTTATATACAGTCTACTGATGTCCCTCTTGGTTTCCTCCTAGTTGGATATTATTGAATACAGTACCTCTCCAGTGTCCAGGTCACATACTGTTAAGATTACCCAACAACTTCGGCTGACTCCTTTAAAGTCTCTTCAAGTATAAAAACGCATTTACTGTTTGGTTTCCTTCTGAATGAAATCCATCTTAGCAGGCTATATCATATTTGATGTCCTACTTTTGGTCACATTGAAGTGCTCATGACCAAAGAGTTGGATAGAAAAGTAGATTGACTGGTAAACTGACTTTGCTTTTAGTGTTAGATCTCGCTTCTCCAAGATATACCAGTTCAACTGCAGGCCCATTCAATCTGTTGATATCAGACAGGCTGTTTATCCTCAAGGTCTTTTATTTTGCGCACAGTTCTTATGGGGAAAGTTATCATAATAGGGAATGTAAGATTTTAGTGTCAACCAGGTACTCCACTTTCATTTCCCACTCATTAGTGATCCTCTCTGTGTTTTTCCACCCCTCCACGTTGTCAGCTAGAATAGGCTCCAGCCCCTGGACCCACATTTGGATAAATGATTAAGAAAGTAAATAGCTCTCATGTGCCTTAAATGTAAAGTTGGAAATTTGCTAAAAATGTACATGGACAAAAGGGAGCCATCTTTCAATGAACGTTGTAGGTGTGTTTGCAAAGCCCTCTTGTTACCCAAAATAGTTCATGAGCACAGACAGACTTCAGATTGCAGAAAGCATAAAAATAATTCCAAAACAAATATGACCTCATTTAACCTTTTTCAGAAACAACATGTGACAGAAAATATGACTTTGGACTTCACCTGAGGCTTCACCTGAGGCCTTTGCTTAGGAGAGAAAAAGGAGTTTGTTCTGTCTCTGCTCAGTATTCCCCATGTAATCTCGCTCAAAGCCTCAAGGCTCGCCCCCTGCCTTAGAAACACAAAAGAAAAAGACTATCTTTTACTGAATGAATCTTAAACTGTAACTCACATAAGTATTTTTATAGTGCACATGCCACACAAAATCACTTGTAAGTTGTCTAATTTATGTTCTAAAGATTCTGGATCTGTCAAGTGTAAAACTTGTTAAGAAAAAAGAGAGAATACAATGAAGGAGCAAAGCCTAATGATGCAACTGTACTCTGGATAAAGAAAATCAGGCTACGGATTTATTGACGTGTCTTCCAGCCCTGGGAACACAAGAAACTTTGGATAATCTGCTAATACAGCTCACAATATTGAAATGATCAGATCACATCATTACCTTGCCCTTTGTTTTCCTAGAGCATACAACATCAAGATGTGTCAGATATGAACATATAGGTACACACACTCACACACAGTCAGTGGGAATAATTTTGCTCTTTATTTTAAATAAGAGCAACTCAAAGTGGTCAAACAGAAACTTGGGGAGACAAAATAATTCTAAACTCTGTCGAGGACCGTATTTTTTCTAAATTGTTTTAATCCCTGCATAGCAAATAGAACACTGAAAAACAGTCTGTTGGATTAGCATGAAAAAAATGTACATTGGTTGCAGGCAATAGATTTATTGGCATTGTCAAAGTTCATTTCCTGTGTTATAACTGCAGTTTTTATATGTTAATTGGAATATTTACGTTTAAATTTATTTATTTTTTATGTTGAGTAGTTTTAGTTTCCTTATGTTAAAATAACCTAATTATTTAATTTTCATAAATAAGTATACTGGTATATCTGCTAAACTGCTATTTAACATGTTTGCAATAACAGGTTTAACACAGTAAGCTCTTTAGTTTGATTAAGATACACACTCATTTGACCACACTTGTTTGAACTGTAATGTAACACAGCACTGAATCTCTAATATTATATCAAAGCAAGATAAGGTGCAAAAGTAAAATCACAACAGTAAAATTATTAAAATGCCTACAGAAAACTAGTAAAGCTGTTAGGATCCCCGGATTTGGAACCAGTGTTTCGAGTTTTGTTTACATTCAGTATGTCCTGGGCTTTCTGTATATTGATATTCTAAATTTATGTTTATCATCAAATTCAGTCCCAAGTTTTAGTTTTTGAATTTTAGCTTTCTCCCTCATTGTAGTCATCTCGTTTCCATTGTGTGTCCCCATGCTTTGTCTAGTTTTCGTCTGTTTGTAATTCCATGTTTTGTTATTTCCTGTTGTACTTTAGTAATCTTTTGTCTCCTGTGCTTCCATGTCTAGTTTAGGTCCTGTTGTCGTATTGTTCCTGATTTGTTCTCTTCTGTATTCCTTTGTGTTCCAGCCTCTGTAGTTAGTCTCATCTCCTTAGTCAGTCATGTGTCTTTATATGTTTAACTTTGTCTATGTCAAGTTCATATGTCTTAGTTGTTGTCCCAGTGTTCTTTCATGTTTTACTTTGTTAAATCTCTTGTCTCCTGTACATCATGTTCAGTTTTACTTTCTCCGTCTCATCATCCCAGATATGTTCCTGCTGTGTTTCCCAAATGTTCTCCCGTAGCCTCAACACCAACTGTGTATTTATTGTGTCCATCTCCCGTTGTTCCCTGTCACATCTTAATGCCATTAATGTGTGTTTTTTATCTGCGTTATGGGCTCCCTAGTTTCTAATGTTTTGTATACCTAGGTTCAGTGTTTCCTTCATTTTTGCTTTTGTATTTCTGAAATGTCACCGGCAATAAAACAGCTTTTGAGTGTATTTTTTCCTCCTGTACCCTGCATACTGGATCTAAATCTTGCTTTATGCTTCATGATAAAAGCAGGACTTGACCCAAGCAATACCTGCCTTTTAGCTTCCAGATTAGCTAGGTGGTCTGAAGACAAAGTAATGCTGTGTCCCAAAACGTCGGCTGCATCCTTCAGAGGCCGCATTTGAAGGCCGATTACGTCACAGCCAGGCGACGAAGACTGTCCCAATTCGTCAACTCCTTCAAATGCGGCCGACAAATGCGTCCTTCATTTCCCCGATTTTGAAGGATGGGCCGGGTGTGTCCTTCGTGGCTCACCATAACCCAGAATTCATAGCGCGGCCCAGCCAAATTTCTGAGTTTTAAAATTAGTCTTATTAATCTTTCTGGGTCACAAAATAAACTTTTAACGTGCTAAAGTTATTAGATTAAATAAAACTTTAAATAAAACTTTATTAATCCATCGGGTGGGTTCCTCCGGAATTTTCACACAGCTGAATAAACGTCAAACAGAAGTGTGAGACGGTTGAGAATTTACGCCAGTGTCCTGTTATATTTTAGATAGCAAGGAGCAGACAGACGAGTTTATTAAACTCCACCGACACAACGGTGACGCACATCTGAAGGCTAGACCCTCCCATTTCACAGCCTCGCACTTCCAGCCTTCTCGGTCTTCGAAGGACCCGGCCCACGTAGACCGCGAAGGCCAGGTCCGTTTTGGCCGACGTTTTGGGACACAGCTTAAGTCTTCAGTCCAAAAACCATGGCAGACGGCAAACAGCAGAGTTTACTGTTTGCCCTCTGACTTTTCTAGGGCATCTCTGTGTTTTGAGTGTTCAACATTTTCACTGTGGTCTCCTCAGTGGGTCCTTGGTTGTGAAACAAGTCTAAAGTAACCTGTGTTTCACAAGGTTCTGCTCTGCATTAAATCAGTACAGAGGAACATGTAAGATGGATAAATTGAATGTCTCAAAGCCTAGGAAAGTCAGTATTCCAGTAGTAACACACCCAATGGAGTCATAGGAGTCATCAGAAAAGTAAAGGCATACAGCAGTAGCAGAAGTGGACGTGACCTCAACACACTCTAGGGTTGAGGTATTTTCAGTCCTGTGGAAGTGCAGGACTGAGGTAAGAGAAGTTCAATATTTTTCCAAAATGCCTATTCATAAACCGAAGGTTGATTGTGGCCTTGTATACATCACAGCATGTCTTGATCCTCTGAAAAAATTGGATAAAGGTTTGTCTTAAATATATTGCTTCATGTATTTCATATTATTTTAGGGTCACAGTTATTTTTTCCTGTATTTTCACCCACATACTGATAAAGGTGTGAGGAAAAAAATACATTTGCAACATCATCATCATAAAGAACATTTTTGAAAACACAGAAAAATGTGATTTAAACAAGTAAATTAAGTTTGAATATTCACCGATAATACAGGGCGTTAGCAATGAGAGAGTTAAGACTGTTAACTGCATTTTACAGGGAGAATATCAGAGAGAGAGGAACAGCATTTACAACATTGATTCCCTAACTCTGAAAATAAATGGGCAATCATGGTTTACATGTTTGCTTGAGTCGGCTAATACATATTCTACTGCAGACATGTGAAAGGTTAGGGATAAATGAATTTAAACATCAAATTCTTACAGAAAATTCAGTTATTTCTTTAAACAGGAGTAGCTTTTTTTTTTTTTTTTTTTTTTTAGTTTTTAAGGCAAGCTCAGCAAAATGCCAAGAAGGCATTTGACTTTGTCAGTTTCTCTCCGTGTAACTGTGCAGTGATTCACAAGCCTACATAGCAGGTATCTGTATGAAAATATCCACTTAGTGGACAGGATGCTTCGTGTGACATAAGCTTTTATTCAATTTTTCCAAGCGTTCCGTATAAAGCAATGCCACGGGAACTGACTAAATGAATGAGAAAAAGAGCTGGTGCTGGTGGTTTGCCCTGTAAATGTCACCTTGACAGGGTGCCTGTCTCCTACATTTGGGAAGTAAGAGAGCATAATTCAAAAAGATCTTGTACTTGTTTCAGCACTGCAAGCCAAAGACAGTGGCCAAATTAATGAGCAACCAACTTTCAGTTCCACCCACTCCCATGTTGTTGTGAGAAGAGACTTCACATTGTGGATGATATAACAGACTCTTGCACCTCAAATTATATCTCTCTGTTCAGGTGCTTTGAATAATGGCAATGTACATTAGTATATTCAGAGCTCTACAGGTCTGTCCGAAAACATTACTAGTAAAATGTTTCATCCAGAGATAAAACACAAATGCATACTGAGGACTTGGTGAGCATGCTCCATTAGTATGGAATACAGTGTATTAATTAGTTATAAATCTATTGTAGCTGGCTGGAGCAGTGCACAGTATATAGTGTCCAGTTGGGGTGGCTGTAGCTCAGGTGGTAGAGCTAGTGCTAGTCAGCTACTGACTGGAAGGTTGGTGGTTCGATCCTTGGCTTCCCCAGTCTGTATCCTTGGGCAAGATACTAACCCCAAGTTGCTCTCCGATGCGTCCATCGGAGTGTGAATGTGTATGAATGCTTAGATTGCACTTAAGTGTAGAAGGAAGTGAATGGGTGATTGAGGCATGTTGTATACAGCGCTTTGAGTACTTCGGGAGAGTAGAAAAGCGCTATATAAGAATCAGTCCATTATAGAGGGATTTTGAAACTGTTCATTGTGACATGACCAGAGTGAAGAATTTTAATCAGCTCCAAGGCCAACTTTTCATTTTCACTGGCACATTCCAACACCTTGATTGTTTTCTTTTATAGCCATTATGTTGTAGGTCTTCTGGTGTGCTTGAAATCATATATAGCTCTTTCAAACTACATATGGGTATAGATATTAGGATTTATATGTTTATTTGTGTGTTTTGTTTTTTTCATTATCTGTTTCTGCTGCTGTTCTGCATCTGCCACAATCACTACTCTCACGTTCCTCATCTGCACTTCATCCGCTTCCTTTTCCTCCTCCCCTGAAGCCTGGGTTCTGAATTTTGAAGCAAATTTGACATACCAAGGGTATCTTTCTATTAGCTTGATTCATTTCTACATTCACAGTCTAGAGCTGCTTATCAACTTGCTAAATTAACCCAGAATTTTCCCCATGTAATCACCAGTGTTGGGGAGTAACGGAATACATGTACCGCCGTTACGTATTTAAAATACAAAATATGAGTAACTGTCAGAGGTGGAAAGAGTACTAAAATACTTTACTCAAGTAAAAGTACTATTACTTTGCTGAAATTTTACTCAAGTACAAGTAAAATTACCTGTCTAAAAATGTACTCAAGTAAAAGTAAAAAGTAGCTCATTTAAAATGTACTCAGAGTAAAAGTTACTTTTTTGTCAGCAGGAGGACAGCCTCTTCTGAGTAGTGCAAAAAAGACAATGGGATAAATCTCAAAGTAGTTGTTTTTTAATTAAAAGAAAAACTTTACAAATTAAAGTGCAGTGGCAGTTAAACTGCAAGTCTATACATCAAAATGGATAATGGTCACCAAACCAACCAACCAAACTGTCAAAACCATATAATTCTTTTACATGAGAATGTGTTCTAAACTGTCAAATAAGAGAACAAGTACTGAATTGAGCTGTACGGCAGCTGCTATAAAAATGTGTTTTAATTTTTTAAACTTGGCCCTGCTCTGTTAATTTTGAGGAGCAATTCAATTCAAAACTTTATTGATCCTGAAGGTTGACCCCGAAGGAAATTGGGTTAAGGCTGCCGACCTTTGCCAGCGCCATCTTACCTTCTGACCATACATACATTACACAAACATCACATGGGGAAGACAGTCAGAGAGGTATAACAATGGAAAATGCACCACATGAGGAAAGATAAGGAGAATTAGTCAGAGGTCCCTTTACTAAGGTTCAGAGCCGCGGACCTTCAGTAATAGTAATAAATCACACAGCAATAGTACATTCATGTAGTTGTAAATAGCATGATAATATATTAAGTAATCCAAAGTATTCAGAATTAGGGATGGGTACCGGTTCTGACATAAACGGTAGTAACCAGACCGAAAAGCAGCGCACATTTCGGTGCTTTATTTCGGTGCTTTTTTCTCCTGAGCTGTGATACACTTCTAGCCAATCATTTTACGTTTCCGAGGATAGTAGGCGGGGCCAGGTACGTACGTTCTTTTAGAGCAGAGCTACAGATTAAAAATGCCCAAGGCGAAGCGGTCAAAAGTCTGGCTGTACTTCACAGCAAAATATGCAAACTCAGCAGCAACAAGTGCTTTAAGCTGATACTGTGATACTGTCAAAGGAGGTAACACCTCGAATCTGATGAAACACCTGGCGACGCATAGCGTTTTTTTTAAAAGCCGAGAAATGCGCGTATTTGATAGCTTGCTGCGAGACCTCACACCGAGCACATCTACTGCGGGTGTGGTGCCTGTTATCGACCCGGAGTTAGCAACATCCCCCAAAAACCCGAAGAGGAGAGTCCTGGCCCCTAGCCCTGCCAGTGTAGCAGAAATGATGACGGATGATGATGCAGCAGCAGCCGTTCTTCTCTGCGTGAGTAGCTTAATGTTGTTCGTGTGTAATTTACGTTGAGTAGGCTAACCACGTTATTACATTAATGCATGTAAGGTGAACTAGCAAACACCTCATAGTTACATGCGGCTGTCTTCTTGTTTGATGGCAGATAGCTCCCTTCACCCTGGCCAAAAAGGCTAAAATGACCAAAGAAAAAGTGGAAAACAGTTAAACATGAGAGGTTTTTGGACAAAGTTTGTGTTTTTTCCATTGTTTAAGCACTGCTTCCAGCCAAGAGTGATACCATATATGCCCCATAGCTGCAGAAAAGGCTAACATTGTTATCTTTTTACAAAAAACAGCTGAACATGAGAGGTTTTTGGACCAATTTTGTGTTCTCCATTCTTTAAGCACCGGTTTGAGCACCGTTTAAGCACCGGCACCGTTTCAAAAGTACCGATTTGGCACCGGTATCGGATAAAACCTAAATGATACCCATCCCTATTCAGAATACGTTACTGTCATTGAGTAACGTAACGGAATACGTTACAGAATACATTTTGGGGCATGTATTCTGTAATCTGTAATGGAATACATTTTAAAAGTAACCTTCTCAACACTGGTAATCACATGGTGGCACTGGTAGCATACGGCCAATCACTGTTATGAATAAGATTAGTGGCAGCAGATTGAATGATTTTACCAAGATAAAAATCGAATGTCAGAATAAATCTTCAGAGGTTAAACACATAATGCAGAATGAAACCAACACAGATGCTGCAGAAAAATAAGCAGTATGATAGGAAAAGCACTGTGTAGTGGTTTAGTATTAAACTTGCTGAATGACTGTATAAGCAATTTAAGTGCTTTGGTCAATAAGTCTGGATAACAGCTTTTAAAAAAAGCTTAGTCTATTTGAAAACAGGAAATGAAGCTGGTAAAAATGCCAACTGTGTCAATTACCAGAATTAGGACTGCTACACCCAAATCTTTATCTTTACAATGTGGTAGATTATAATGTTTAAAAGTTGTTTTTATGTATTTTTTTTTCATCTGCAGCATCTGTTTTTAAAGCCCAAGCAAAGTATAAATATAAAACATAATTCAAATATAGGCTTAAACTATCTGCAATTTTGACCGTTTATTTGACAGTGTTGGGTCAACTTCAAAGAAAGTTTAAGTAACACCACCAACAGTGGCAAAAACAGCAGTACCTACCAATAAAAGAATTCAGCATATTGTCAACAACTCACCTTAGTATCACTGTCATAATTCAGACATGAGCTTTATTGTCTCATACCCATATTTAATTATAATCTTAACTGATGCTCTTTAAAAAAGTACCAGTCAGATTAGAATTCATTTGGAGCTGCAGTTTTTTTTTTTTGTCAGATTACAAGTGCAACTTCGCAACAATCAAATATCACAAAAAATGGAGTTATGCACAACATATTAATTTGCACATTCACCCCACATAGACGGGACTAGCTGCATGCTTTATATGCAGACAGGAGTGCAGATGTGGGAAGTACACATACTTAATAATTGTAGAATTTTCAAGTATCTGTAGAACATTTTTTCTGACAACGTTTTACTTTTACATAAATTCGGCACAACGCTGGAATGAGCGCAGATGTCCAGGAAGATCTCCAGGGAAGTTGCAGTTTGAATTATTTCAGCATTTAGCTAGCCATACAAAAAGGAGCAAACTTAAATCATTGTATCAAAAAACTTACCAGTCTGTCTCAGCTACCGCAGTGAACCCAATCAGATAATTTAGTGACCTGTTAACTTATTAGCTGTTAGGTAACTGTGCCACTGAGTGAGAACTGCCTTGCTGACATTTCACTAAAATCACTTGAAAAAGAGAAATCTATAGAAAATTTGACTACTTATTGTGATACAAACAATGTTTTAAGCTGTCAACAATCATGAATGGTTTTGCAGACCTTGTAGCAATTGTTACTTGGCTTTCAGTGAGCCTTCAATCCTGCCCACTCACACTCACATGCTCTAGAGTCAACAAGTCAACAAAACATAAGATCTTTTGATGTTTCACAAGGTAGTGAGTCAGCTACATGACAAAACTATAGATAGCCAGACTTGATTGCTTATCTGTTGATCCATCACATAACCATTATGGGAAATCCAAAATGCCTACCTTTATCACCTGTTATTTGTCATTTTGTTCTTAAATTAGTATTTCTAGTTTAAAAGAGCACCACCGGTTGCTACTAAAAATGTCTTTAGCCCATGGGTCTGGCTATTTGAGTATTAGATTTTCTTTTGCAAATTTTTCAGAAAATATATAAATTTTCAAAGACACACAACTTAATTCAGTAAAACAAAAAGACAACAACATTGAAAATTGTAAATGAAGTGAACCCAGTATATAAGCAACTTATTTTTATCCGAGTTTTAGCGTTATCCCTCCTGATCCACAGAGAGACTCAATTAGTTTCAATATTCATTTTTGGCATTTGAGGGCAAATTGATAGGTTTGTAGCTTGAACCTATTCGCTGGAACGTTGAAGACAATATAATTACACAGCAAAGCAAGACACAAGGCACCAAAGTTCTCTGGTTTACTCATGCATGAGGGAGACCTGCCTAGAGCCAAGTGTCGTCCCACCACTTGACCTCCATCAGACTCTCAGCCAGGCTCCCCATAGCACTCCTTTTATCCCTAGATGGTTCACCCTAGATAACACGGTGAGGAAGTCCTGCAGCTCATCTAAACAAAAAGCACTTAGACTAGAACAGACGTAGCTACGTTAATCCTACCATAAAACAATAAGAGAAGGTACGACCTCTCTCGTGCTCCCAGGATGTGGGTGTGCATTCTAGTGTGGAATACACACCAAGCCTTTGCAGCCTGTTAAAGATCACACAACCTATCACTACACAATTAATTATACACCTCTAAGCATACATGGTTAAATATTTCTAAGCATAAATGACAACCAACAATACAAAACCTAACACAAATCTTGCCACCTGCCACACTGATAAACACCTTGCAACTCAAGGAAATCATGCCTTTATCCTCAGAGGATGGTTTATACTCACTAATCTAGCCACAGTGGTGAGTAAAAAAAAAATCAGGAACAAGTAGAGTAACAAATTCAGTAATAACTTCCTAAAAGTAAAAATATCTACAGCTCAGAGAATACAGTTCTAGGGATAATTTGTTTTTGTCATAGCAGATAGCTATGCTGGGGAGGTGACTGTATTAAAAAAAAGAGTGGATGTCTTAAAGAAAATGTAAATATAATGACTTCAAGGTGTAATGATGACAACCCAGCAATAAGGCTGTATCTTACACAACAGAACTGAGTGAAGCAACCTCTTTGTATGTGGCAGAATGAATCTGAGCTTGAGCGTTTCTTCCAGTTTCCCACACCTTTGTATTGCCATTTTAATCAACAGAGTGCCTGGGCCACCTCAACACTTTATATTATTGCATTTTTGTTACTGTTCACCAGACTACACAGAGAACATGTCCAAGCAAGTATGTATGTGGTTATATGTGGTTTTAAATCCTTGGGAAAATGTGCAGAGGCAATCTCTACCTCACTCTCTCGGGTCATCTGATTCTCAGTCTAGGAAACACTTCAACCATGAGTCTATCCAGATGAATGAAGAAGATGATTAAAACTAGCCGTGGCCCTGTATCTAATCCTTAGGGGTCAAAATGTAGCATCTCTTGAAGCAAATGAGAGAAGCAGGGTGCAAAACCAGAGTTTTCAACAGTGTTTGCTTTGTCTGTCAAAACACATAGATTCTCATCAAGCTAGATAAAAATTCAATTCCATTCAATCAATACATTTTCAAAATGTGGCACTTGACTTAAAGACCTGTTTGATGCTAATGCTCTCTTTTAACCCTTTTTCAGTCATCAGCTATGAATTTCTAAAACAACCTTTTAGCTGAAAATAAAAGACAGAAAATTTCCAGTGCTAATCGCTTGGCCAAGCTCCTGAAAAGGTCCCGTAATAGAAATTGTGTCTTTCATGTGTCCATAAAGGGGACTTCAATCCCACCAAACAATTGAAGTCCATACTGTATACATCTTCTACAAAGGCTTATTTCAGATGAGAAATATTAATAATTGCTTCTTAGACTCTGTCTGCCACTATGTGGGTTGTTTTAAGCATAATGGTACCTGAGTGACAGTATCAACGCTGCTCTTCCCTCATTCTCCTTCCCACACCCACTCATATACACATACACACTGTTCGTGCTAATGAAGCGACAGAGTATTAGAGCTGAAAGCCTTGGCTGCTTGCTGTTGTTGGCAGTATTAAAAAGCTTTTCTCTCCCTCTGGTAAACAGTCACACACTCACTTACAGGAGGATTGTGGGTGAGCAACCTACAGGTAATAATAATGTGATTTGTTCAAGATCCTTGTAAAAAAAAATGTCTGAAAGAAGGTCAAAAGTTCCCTCCCCATCTCCAGCTGCCTCCCTCTTCCCGCTCCACCACAACCACCCACACATGCAGGGCCTTGGAGTAGGGGTATGTCACCAGGGTGCAGAGGAGGCTACCCCCCCCCTCTGTCCCCTTCTGGCTGCCTCTGCCTCAATTTTATCCCACAACTTAGACATTCACATTACTCACACTCTCATTACACATACATATAGGATCTTGGGGGTGGGCACGATACACGGAGTCCAAAGTACCATCAGGGTGTACACCCCACCCCTGGCGTCGTTGCCCACCTCTCAATTTTAAATACACGTAGACATTGAGGGCTAGCAGGAGGGACCATGCGCTTACCTGCTGCTCTCTGGCAGGTAGCTCCATGCCCTCCTGGGTTTTAAATGCACCTTAGAACACACATGCATCAACACTACAATGAGCGGGTGGAGGGAGGTTTGGAGTCTTCTCTCACCCCCATTCTCTGCGACCTGCTGGAGCGGGGGGGCTAGGAGGAGGAGTTGGCCGTCCGACTGCGGTCTGGAGTGTGGAGCCTTCCTGCTGCTGCGGAGTCGGGGCGGTCTGCCTCCCCCCACCGCAGGGAAAAGGGAAACACCACCTGGGTCTGGGTGCAGTTCCCCCCTCCAGGGGCGGGGGCACCTAGACCCGGTTTGTAGAGTACGCTTGGGGAGTGTGATCGTGTGTACAACGTCTCTTTATGTCTGTCTCCACGTTGGTTGAGTGTGGAGTAAGTGCATATGAGAGCATGAGGGTGGGAATGGATGTTTGTATCTGTGTGTGCCTGTATGTCTGTGTCTATATGTCAGGTTGGGTGTCAGGCGCCACCTCTCTGGGGACATCTCAGGCCCTCCAAGGTTTGGAGGCCTATCTCCCCCTACCACCACTTCCCCTGCCAGTGGCGGACTCCCTCAGACATCGGTGCGTTGGTGGTTCTTTGTGTCCGGGGATGGGCGTCCAGGTACACACCGGCTCACTCCTTGGCGGCCGCTTATCGGGGCCTGGAGCCTGGGGCTCGCTCGGGCCACTTCGGAGGTGGGGTGCCCCCGGCCTCTCGGCCTGGGGCTCGGTCACTCAGGCGCGGCTGGCTGCCGGCGGAGCTCACGGGCGCGTCACTGCAACTCCCCAGGCTGGGATGGTCAGTTTGGTAAAGTAAATCCGTTGGGCATCTTTCTTTGCCTTTAGACAACAATTCTGATGGCAAAAGAACCAAACGGGACAGGCAAAAAAAAAAAAAAAAAAAAAAACGTAAAAAAATGTCTGAAAAAGGTCAAAAGTCAGTGATCATGCATATGCTGTTTGGCTCTTGCTAAACCACCACATACCCCCATCGCCCGATTGAGGCCGGGGAGCAATCTGGCCAAACTGGAGCGAGACTCGGCCCAAAACATCGCGCCCCAGCCCAAGCGACGGGGAAGCGTCCATTCTGGTGGCCGCCCGCGCATCCAGCGGCAACGGCGAAGTTGGTCCGGAGGTCGGCCGCGTAGCAAGCGGACACGGCCCCACAGGCATGGCCGTGAGCTCCTGTACACAGGCGGCTGGGCAGACGTCAGGCGCGCAGAATCGACTGGTGGCAGCGAGGCTGGACTAGCCAGCCCGCCGACCCCCGGCTTAGCGGGGCTGTCCCGCTCCTCTGCCTCCAACTCCGGCTGCGCAGGCTGCCCTGGAGCAGGGACCTCCGTCTCCTCGCACAGCTGCTCCGCCACCGCCTCCGCCACTCCCGTTTGGAGCGGCTCCCCGCACTGCGCCTCCGCCTCCAGCAGGCACAGCCCCTCGTCCACCTCTGGGTGGAGCGACTCCTCTTCCTCCGGCAGGTGTAGACCCTCGCCCGCCTCGTCCTCCGCCTCCGATTGGAGCGGCTCCTCCACCGCTCCCGGCAGGAGCAGCCCTTCACCCGGCTGCTCCCTCCTCCGGCAGGCTCGGACCCCCGCGTGACTCGTCCACCACCTCCGGCTGCCGAGGTGCCCCACACGGCTCCTCCACCGCTTCACTGTCCTCGGGACACACTTGTGGGGGTGGCGCCCAGGCCCAGAGCAGCGCCACCAGCTCCCCAATCCTTTCCAGGTGGCGCTCGGACCGGTCCTGCAGCTCTTCCTGCTGGCGACGCACCTCCGCCGCCTGCTCCCGCTGGGCGGCCGCCATTTCGGCCACCCTCCGGGCCAGCTCCTCCATTCCCTGGCTCCGATACGGACCCGCCGTGCCGCCTCCTGGGTTTCGGCACCAATGTGGCGTGAATAAGGCACGGCGGGACCACGGAGCAACGTTCAGAGCCAACTTTATTTAATTGACGTCACACCACACACCCACCAACCCCTGAGTCCCCGTGTTATAACACGGCGGGCATGATTGCGGATGCCGTGCAGGTGCGTCCGCACGGCACCGCAGACCACGCCCCACCACAACCATGTTTCAGCACTAGACATTTGCAGCAATCAGGGGTTTAGGATGTGCTTGCTTACTAAATTACTTTTTAGTTTACTCAGGGTTTCAGCACTGACTTATTGAAGGATTTTGTATTCCAAACGCACCCTGTGGTCAGGCTGAATGACTTTTAACAATGTAAATATATCAATGTCTGTCTTTTCAATATTTTTTTCCATTTAATGAGTTTCCTGTTGTACAAATTTACAAAACTTCAAATTACACTATTAACTCCAGACAAATAGACAAGTAATTCTAAACATTACTGGCTCAATTTTACTGTTTAGGAGCTATTTTTGTGAGAATTTCCTGAGAAACAAAGGATAGGAAAAAACTGCATCACTGGCCATTAGTATAAGTGAAAGCGAATGGATTTGTTGGTGCCTTTAATACAACGACATTTGATTGTGTTGGGCTTTTTATGAGAGAAGAAAAATATGCTTGAATTATTTTTTATTTATTTTAAATTATAAGTTTTCACAATTTATTATCAAATGATTAGAATTTCAAATTTGTTTTACATGGCGCCATAGACCTCCATCTGTCTGGATCAGAGACAAAGTTTTTATGTTTCACATAAGTCTCACCACTGTTAGATTCTGGAGGAGTATCATCTAAAGAGTTTTGAAAATGTTTAATTATTTTCCAATTTGTGTTTTAGTCTGCTTTTGGACAGTCAGCATTGTCTGTGAAAGCCTGAACTCAACAGAATGCCCTGCCTGATATCATTGAAAGCTGCAATCTGTGTCACCAGCTTTAAAAACAAACTAAAAAAATCTTTTGACAGACACACAAATCTGTAAAAAAAAATTTCTTGTTTA
>NW_024584370.1:0-891 GCF_018398535.1 Haplochromis burtoni
CAACAAAAGGCCTGGGCTTTCTATTGATATTTCATGTGTTTGGGTGGCCTTTTTTCCTGTTTTTTTGTGGTGTGGAGGACAAATATTAATGATCCAGATGTTTAGAAGAATTCTGAGTAGTGTGTCTTATGTTGAAACTGGTGAAGAAAGGAAAAAAAATCGTTTTTAAAATAAATAAATAAATAAATCACTTTTTAATGCTTCAACACTCGTTCTTACAGTATATTCTTCTGTACGCTTAGCCAATGTGAGACAACACTGCCACCCTGAGGTCAAACGGGAACATTACATCCACAGCTGTTCAAAAAACCACTGATTGTTTCATTCATGACCACTAGAGAAAGAAAAATTACTTTGAGTACTATTTGAATACAAGCAGGTCATCAGTGACGCTTTCACAGCTTATTAAAATGAATAGGAGGCTGAGGATCAGCTGTTCCTAATAAAATGGATGTATTTAAGTTATCTTTAGATTAAGAGTACTTTCAGTTAAACACGTGTGATAAAACAGAGTGTGATTGTTGAAGTGTGTTTGGCTTAAGCTGAGAAATAATCTGTTTATTCCAGAGAACAGTGAGCATAAGTAATAAGCACGGCCACCAGTAAAGAGTAAAGTGTGTGCAAATACACACATACTTTTTTTCTAGTCAGTTTAGGCTCCACATCATGTTCACAGTGAGGTTTAACAACCTTTTAAATATTGAACATGAGGGTTTTAAGCACAAAGTGATTGAAGATGCGGTATTGAACTCATTTTGGTTAACTGTGCATAAATGGCCTGGACCAAAAAAAAATAATGACATAATAAGAAAGCAGCTTTTTTCATTTTATGGTGAACATGTTGGACAGCTATCATATACACAATGTTTCAATGGTACTTTTGATCCAAGT
>NW_024584370.1:911-17772 GCF_018398535.1 Haplochromis burtoni
TACTTTTGATCCAAGTAAATAAATTATCATTAAAAATCAACCAGATTCCTTTAGTGTAAAAGAAAGAACACAAACTCTCATTTTTGCACATTTGCAAAACTTTTACATGTTTAATCATTCGGACAGTTCCTGTTGGTGCAGAAATGCTTTGAACTTCATGATTTAAACTTCTGTGTAGTAACGCTGCCATCAGCACATCAGGAACAGCTGTGCAATATAACATAACCTGGACATACACTTTCCTTCAACCTTTCGATAGACTGCCTTTAACTTTGATGAAGGGAAACATTTGATGAGGCATAAATTTCAGTAATTATATGTAAAGTATTGATAACTGGAGAATCAAACAGCTGCAGTCTTCTCCAGAACATCCCAAAGATTATCATTTAAGAATAAAGGTGTGGACTCTGTGCTCTCTCTCTGCAACATTTTAAACTAAAGGTTGGTGCTTAATTATGGATGTTGATTGAACTATTGCTGTGTAACTTTTTTTTCCCTAAATGATTTCACATTAATAAAAGTTAATAAAAGAAAATAAGGAAGTTCATTCTTCCTGACTCAATCCAGAAAAGGAGAAGTAGACTGGAAATCATGGCCTGCAGTGTGTTTATAAATGGATTTACAGTCAGGGCTTCGGATTTTTTAACTGTTCCCAGTATTAGATGTAAATGTGCTGAAGGTGCATTCAGTGACCGTGGTCACATTCTTGTGAACAAGCTGCATGCTGACCTGAAATCAAATCTGTGCAAACATTCAGAAACAGACTCCAAAAATCTGCTACATTAATAAAACTGACACTGCTGTGAAAGATGTGAAGTGCTGCAGTTTGATTACTAAAATCATTTATTTTATATTTCTGTCCACCAGAAACCTCTTTGTTGAGAAATTGTTTTCATGCGAACATAAAATTTTTTTATATGATATAATTACAGTGTGCAGGTTTAGGTTTGAGTTTAAAATGTAAATTTAGTCTGAAGTTTATTTTTTAAAATTCACTGAAACCAAAGACTCCGTATTAAAATGTTTTGTGGTTTCTGTTATTATGGTGTGATCTAATAAATAAATAATTTAATTAATTAATTTATAATAATTATTAATTTATTATTATTTATTAAGATCTGTACATTTTATAAAATGAGTTAATGTCAGTGCTTTAGTTTTCATCAAGAAAGTTTATACATTTCTGCAGCTTCATAGCACTTCATCTGAGTCCTCAGTAGGAAACTTGACTGGATGTTGCTTCTTATGATGACAAGTTTGTTGGTGTATCACAAAACCAACGGCAAAAAGAGCAACAAGAGCAACTACAACAACAACAGGAACAACAACCTGAAGAGTCGGAACTCTGACCCTTTCAGTATCATCCATGCTTTCATCTGCGTCTCCTCTTTCCATGATTCGTTTCTCTGACACGCTTTCATGTGTTTCACCTGCAGAAAAAATAGGCAATAAGAAACTGATAGGCACCAAAGCAGCAGTTCACCTGGAAGTTTGTGTGTCTGCAAATGTCGCTATAGAGAGAACGGCTTCAGTTCCTCATCAGAAAAAAAACCCGAACAAACATGTGGGAGCAGTAAAAAGAAATATTCAAATATTTAACAACTGGCTGCTTCCCAACGACAGAAACATGATTAACACCTGTGTGAGCAGCACACTGTGCAGAGGGAGCTAGGGGAGTTACAAACTCACCAAGACAAGAGGAGAGAATTCTAACTGGATCATAAAGCTGAAGTTTTTAGTTTACATTTGATGATATCAGACCTTTAACACCTGAGTGTGAGCTCCACAAGCTCACCTGTGACTGTGAGGTTGATGAAGTGACTGATCTCAGTGTGAACTCTTTTACTTCTCACAGGGTTCCTCACAGCTACGTGACACTCATACATCCCAGTGTCATTAAACGCGACGTTCTTCAGAATCAGAGACACGTCTCCATCCTTCATCTCCGGGTCCCTCAGCTTCACTCGGCCATGAAAAGATGGATGTTGGTAGTTTTCATAGGAGCGTTTGTTCCTGTAGAAGTAGACGTAGCCGTCTGTGTTCAGGTCAGCTCTGCTCCACTTCAGCACTGAGATTATTTCATCTGTGGAAATCTGACACTGAAGAGTGACGTCATCTCCAAGCTTCACCTGAACATCCTGCTGAAGAGCTGAAGACATCACAATTATAAATTATTATTTCTTGGTTCGGGTTTAGAGTTAACCAGTTAAATGGATCACATGGGACTAAGCAAGGAATTAAAACATGAATAAAAATGTTCATTTTGCTCACCTGTTAACTTTGAGATTAGAGACAAAAAGAGGAAGAATTTGAAAGAAGCCATTTGGGACGGGAGGATGGAGACCACCGAGCAGCTGCAGAGCTGATTGTACTTACATGAAACAAGTTTCCTGTACAGAGTTAAAGAAATGAGTGTGGCTGAAATGAGAAGTTCCAGAAAGGGAAGGCTGGCATAGCGATGTCATCGTGCCCTGATTAAAACCATCACACAGAGAGGTTTCTAAATAATCCACAGCACGTTGTTTCGCTCCTCCTCCTGAGTGACTGATTAGAGTGATCAACAAGCTTTTATTTTTTCTCAAATAAAGAACAAAGCTTGAGACTTACTGGAACAAAATGTTGGTTTTCTGAGAATGGATCCTGATCTAAAATATGAACAGTACCCCGAAGCATCAGCAAAAAAAAAAAGTCATTTTCTTAAAGTCCTCAGTAGGAAACTGTAGGTTTATGTGGGTGAGGTGCTGCTCCTTCTGTAGCTGCCAGGTGTGCTGAAAACAAAACTTCTGTTTTAAACCGCCTCAGGTTAAATAACAGAAAGAGAAGGTGCTGACTGACTTCACACAGATATGTGGACACAGAGTTCTCAGTGTCTCTTTACAGGAGGTCATCTTAGTAACTTATGCTGAACCACATTACACGTAGTTTGTGCTGCAGAGAATAATTTGTTTGATTTTATTCTGCTGGCAGTACTTTTTACAGCTCACGGAGCTCAGAACAGCTACATCTGTAGGCTGTTTGTCTCTGAGAGCACCCAGCAGCAAAAAAAGAAGCTAACAAAGTTCAGCTTTATTATTGCACTGTCTTAAAAAAAAGTATTTCAGGGTTAGTGCCCTGTCAGCAATACATTACTGGACTCTGGTGGTCTGTGTTTAACAAGAAACAGGTTGAAAGTCACGTATATAGAAATTTGCTGAAAGGACAAAAAATAAAGAGCTGAGTGACACTAATATACTCTGATTTATTTCAGTGTTTCACAGTTTTTGTAAGTGCACTATCTGCTGAGATTGACTTTGTATTGACATTAAACTCTTTAAAAACAAACAAACAATGATTTTGTGAGTTTCAATAAGTAACTAAAGTTGTGTCTGCAATGTACATCCCTTTCAGACCACAGTGTAGCCATCTGCTCATGGCTGCTTCCAGGAGGATAACACGCCACTTATTTCAAACTGCTTTCCTTAACATGAGTTCACGGCACTCAGACGACGTCCACAGTCACCAGATCTGAATCCAACAGAGCATCTTTGGGATGTTCTGGAAATCTGTAGCAACTTTGGGTATTATATCAATTTGGACCAATGAGAAATGTTTTCAGCATATTTTTGAATCCATGCCATGAAGAAATGAAGCAGTTCTCAAGAAAAAATGAGATTTCAACTTGATACTAGCAAGGAGTTCTTAATAAAGTGGGCAGTGAGTCTATATTGCATTAACTAAATGAAAAATATGACCACATATTGTGGTGGTTAAGCAGGCAGCCGCAAGTTTATGTCTGTTATTGTGAAGTTTGCTCCATATCAGTGGTGCAGACAGCCTGTTGCTGCACTTTAATGTCAGTAGATGGCAGCACCAGAGTACGGTTTAATCACAGGGCAGTTGGATAAGAATGTAATAACTTAAATAAAAATATCAACCTAAACTATGATCTCCTTTCAGGTGACATCACACCTGTTATCCATCAAACTGTGATATTTCTGGTGTAAACATTCCCTGTCAGCACTGACTGCTGACAGAACACCTCCAAATACAAACAATATCCATCAATACACATAAAGTCTCATGAGTTTCCACAGTGGTTTGTAAAAACTCATTGGAGATCTCAATTTCAGAAACACTGAGCATGCCCAGTGTTTTATTTGATGATTTATGAACCATTCTGTAGATGCAGAAGAAGCTCAGTGAAGCTGTTGCTGAGCTTTATTTTATTCAAGATTCAAGACTCTTTGTCACGTGCATGGTTATACAGATATAACACGCAGTGAAATGTGACCTGATACGTTCTTCGACTGTGCACAAACGAGTCAGAACTTTATATACAGAGAATGAGTATATACAAAGAGGACTTTATGTGCAGCAAGTGGCTGAGTTATATAAATAAAGATAAAATAAAACAATCCTGAAATGTACAGCTTGTGTACATTGTGGGGTGTTAAAGTCAATGTGCTGTAGTGAAGCTGGAAGGATCAGGATGATATGAGAATGTGCTAATGGTGCAGAACCTTCTGCCTGATTGTTGCACGAGCTGGAACAGTTTATTGCTGGGATGAGACGGGTCCTTCAATATCTGAGTTGCTCTAGTCCAGCATCTCCCGATGTAAATGTCCTGTAGGGAGGGGAGAGCATTCCTGTAGCATCGTTCTGCTGTACAGATCACTCTCTGAAGAGCTTTTTGGTCCTTAACACAGCTGTTTCCATACCAGGACGTGATGTTCTGTGTGAGGATGCTCTCCACAGCGCCTGTATAGAAATCCTGAGGATCTTGGAGACCTCTGAACTTCCTCAGTTGTCGAGGTGATACAGGCGCTGCCTAGCCTTTTTGGTCTGGTACCTTGAATGTGGGCAGCCCATGTCAGGTCTGAGGAGATGTGGACACCAAGATACTTGAAGGACTGCACCCTCTCCACTGGAGCTCCATTGATGATAATGGGCTTGTAGTCTCTGTGCTGACCCCTTCTGAAGTCCACCACCAGCTCCTTGGTCTTGCTGACGTTCAGCTGGAGGTGGTTGTCCTGGCACCACGATGCCAGATTCTTCACTTCATCCATGTAGGCCGCCTCATCGTTGTTGGAGATGGCACCCAACACCACTGTGTCGTCAGCAAACTTCACAATGGTGTTGGAGCCATGGGTGGCCACACAGTCTGAAGTGTAGAGGGAGTAGAGCAGTGGCGAGAGGACACATCCCTGAGGTGCTCCTGTGTTGAACAAACAGAATATGAACCAGTGTGTTTACAGTGAATGTGTCAGGTCTGAGCTGCTGTGTGGACCAGTTAGAGAGCAGCAGCTGGATCCCAGTGGTTGGACTGGTGGACGACTTCAGTGAGGAGTCGATGACATTTGGCTCTGGTAGAAACTCTGCACACACAAACACACAGGAGGAGAATATAAGCACAAAGCAGAGCCTCTCTGTTCTTTATATACAGCAAAGTGAAAGAACGAGGACAGTGAACGCGTCACAGTTACAATAATATAACTTATTGAACTTTGACACATTTTGTGCAGGTGTGTCAGATACAGTTACAATATAACAGCATCTTTTGTTCAATAAACATTTAGACAGTAGGGGGCGGTTGTCTTTTTGACGGATTACATTTACACAGGAAGGCATTTATTAATGTGTGTTACTGGAAAAGTTTTTGACTTTGTCATCTAGGATAATCAATATTAACCATGTTAAATTAGTCTTGATAACTAATGTAGAAACAGGTATGAGGGCAAAATGTTATGTCTGTTTAAACAAGAAGTAAAAGTGGCAAAAAGCACCCAGCAGCAGCGGCTTACTGAAAGGTTGTGATTACAGTGATTACAAGCTTTTTAGTTCAATCAACCTTTCCTATCTCCACGTCTCTGGTTCACACATGCTCCCAGTTAAAGGTTTACCAGTGTGAAGTAAGTTTTTATCTAGTAAAGAGCTGTGATGGACTTTTGTTAGCTTAGGTTAGCTTGATGGCTGGAAACAGGGTGAGCAGCTAGCTTGACTCTGTCCACAGTCAAAGATAAAGAGCAGCTGTACCTGGGCCTCCTTGTTCTGATGGTTGTTTGTCCATAACTGACATCTTCAGTTTTCACTGCTGAGTAGATCACAGCTGAATCACACTCTGAGAATAAAACACATTAAATTACTGCAGGTACATAAACTGCACTTGTTTAATTCAGTACAATTCACAATGAAATTATTATCTGTCATGATGCACTATGAAGAGATCAAGTGATAATCTTTATTGTAACTGTAGCAGTGTTTCAGTGTTCTTAACACCTCGACTGTGAAACAGCTTTGACAATAGAGAAGTGTTTCTGTGGAAAAGAAAAGTGGACGACCACAAAGCTGCCACCTGCTTTCAGTGCAGACTGACTTTCTTTACCACAGAGCACAAAGTAAACACCTTCCCACGGCATAAACACATGATTGGCCAAACCAGTCCAGACTGTGGTGAGAGGTGTCACCAGCTTCAGACTACAGTTAAACTAGAATCATGTGGTCAACATGTCATCATGTCACAGAAACTAACAAATTATTAACTTTCTAGAAGTCATAAATGAAGTATAGATACTGAGATAGACTCGTTTAAAAATGTTGAAGTCACATAAGTATAAGGAAAGTCAAAGGATAAATATAGAGGAAAACGGTGAATGATACTGGAACAGAGTTCTGAATATCATTAAGATTCACTTTAAATGAGATGATGGTCTGTGAGCAGAGTTTAGAGAAATGCTTTTCCAGATGATGTCTCCATGTTCCTTCCTGTTTTTTAAAAAAAATGAACAGCTCTGTGTTGAAACACCTGCAGCTGAAGTGTTTTCTTTCTTTCACGAACAGGATGCTGGACGACTGCAGAGCTGTTAGCTTCAACCACAGACCACAAACACACAGTCCAGCTCACAGTGAACAACACTCAGTAAGCACAGAAGGAAAGACACATGAGTTTGCACATTTTAGTTAAGACAAATTAATTAATAATAAAAGTATGAACTGAAATATGTGATTTCAGGTTTTAATTAAATCAAATCACGACTTTGTTTTTTGACTGTAACACTAATCTACATTTTTACACTTCTGATCACATGCTCCATAATGTCCTCATAACCCATCATATCATCAATGATGATCTAAATATGATTCTACATTCATACTAAAGTCAGTCTAGTCATGGTCCAGGTGAGGGCTGGGTTTTTTCACAGTGCTGGCATTCCTCCACTGGGCGGACCATCAATGGTCCAATCAATGCCCCGTCCCCACTGGGCACTGACAGGCTGCACCTGAGTATAATCTGAACTGCCGGCTTCTTAAGACCAGCGCTCACAATCAAACTTCGTCAGATCATCTGCAACCCTTTGTCAGTCTAGGCCGCCACAGTTATTACTTCTTGTCATAGTTTTTTGTGTATTTGACCTTTGTGCTTCTGCTCGCTGGAGACCTCTGGTTGTTGCTGAGTCGCTGCCATAACCTGCCTGGGTTCAATTGCTGGTCAGCTCAGTTTCCCACTCATGCTCACCTGCCTGCCTCCCTGTACACCTTGGACTGGCATCTGTAACTTCCAACTAACACCTGTTCCCGCCTCATTTTCAGTGACTCACACCTTTTCCCTCCATCCAGGAGTCACTCGCTGGTTGCGTTTCCAGCCCTACAAGTGACAACCAATCACTTTGTCTGACTGGCTGTTGCTGAAAGTTTGATATATTGATATGTTGATGACAGTGATCATCAGAACTTCTCCAACATCTTGATCTGATAAATATACCAAAATAAAATAATAAAATAAATTAAATAGTTGTCAATAAATTGTTTATTTTTACACGGAACCACGACTCTGTCTGAAGTTTATAACTGGATATTCTCTTGATGAAATTCCCAGGGTGGCGTTGTCGGGTTTTCTGTTTCATTTTAAAACCTTTTGAGCTCCCAGTTTCCAAGGTGCCATTTTAGTGTTTGGTCATTGGTCCATTGCTATTTTCCTCATTATTCCCACGCCGCTCAAGCAGGAGAAGAGGGAGAAACTAATATTATGATATTTTAAATCTTTTCAAAGGTACATTATGTGAGGATATATTTAGAGATATCCTCACATAATGAAAAATATTATGAAAACACCGAACTACCTTCACTTTGTCTGATTGGCTGTTGCTGACAAGTTGATACGTTGATGACACTGCACATGATGTCAGTGATGATGTCATCTTCTCCAACATCTTGATCTGATTAAAATGAACCAAATTAAACAATAATACAAATTAAATATCTAAAACAGATTAATTCTAGGAACATTGTTACTGTGATCATGATGAATATGAACGTTGTTCTAATAAACAAACTCAGACATGAAAAATTATACTTTATCATTTTAATTTAATTTTAATTATACTATAAATCAACAAGTCTGAGTCTCACCTTCAGGTTTCCCGTGAACACAACGTCTCACCAGCAGAACCAGTAACACCAGTAGAGCCACAACACAGACTGATCCAACAAATGACAACACAGAGAGAACAGGAGGAGAGAGTGATGGAGGAAGAGGTGTGGATGTAGGTGGAGGTGTGGTGGTGTGTTTCCCTAAAATAAAGCAAACACAGTCATTAAGTTGTCGTCACATTGTGAATGTTGAAAGCTGCAGAAACACAGACAGGTGAGTGTGTCACCTGTGACAGTGATCCAGCTGGATGGAGACTCTCCATGACCGCTGATGTCACACTTGTAGAGGCCTTCATCAGACCTGGAAACATGCTGGATGGTCATGTGACCTGTAGGCTGCTTCCTGATGAGGGAGCCATCTTTATAGAAAGCAGCTGGGAGGTTGGAGGGAGTGGTCTTTGTTTTACAGAGCAGAGTGACGTCATCTCCCTCCATCACAGGGAGGACAGGACTCTGCAGGATCACTGATCCACCTCAACACAGAGACAAACTACAGCATTTCATCCATTTACACACAGCTTCATCAACACTAACTCCACACACTCAGCTTACCAGTGACTGTCAGGTTAACCATGTTACTGATGGGACCCTCTCTGGACTCACACCAGTAAACTCCACTGTCCCATGGGAAAACAGTGATGTCACATGAAGAACCAGACCATCTTCCCCACCCATCTCCACACTGAGTGATCTTATTTGGTCCTCAGAGTCCATCCAGCAGAGCTGTCGTCGCTCCTCACAGCTCAGAGACACAAAGTCTTCTTCAAAGAACTGAGAGCTGCTGGGATCACAGTCAGACGAGCTGTGAGGGTTACAATGAAAATATGCATGATTCTGTCTACCTTTTCTTTAATCCTTTATTTTTCAGTTTTATATGTAGCTTCAGTGAAACATGAACCCAATCAGGTCATATCAGTGAGCATTTCTCAGGTTTAAACTGTGACAGAAGAAGGTTACTGACCTTGGTTTGTTGTGCAGCTCAGCAGTGAGATCAGAAGCTAAAGAGAAATGACACTCAGGTTGATATGAAGTCAACATAAAGAACAAACAGCTGGCAAACACACAAACTTGTCTCTCTCTGATATACATGTGGCTTGCAAAAGTAAGTTCGGCCCTCTTGAACTTTTCCTCATTTTGTCACAGGAGGCTCTCTGTGTATCCCAGGCCAACATGAAGAAACGGTTTGCAGTGGAAAGACAATTTCAGCCTGTGGTCAAAGTTCTTGTGTTGCTGCCTAATTCTGCCCTCATGGCTCGTTTCTTAGGACCCTATGTAATAGTGAAGAAAGTGTCTGACACCAACTAACATGCTGAAACCACACCATACCAGAGACCGCTGGGACGGCTGTCCACGGTTCTGTCCCTGCTAAGTGTAGAGGTCATACAAGTGTAGAGGTGTATATATACATATATATACACCTCTACACTTGTATTGTACCACACATTGTATTGTATTACACTGTAGATGTGTGTATATATATACATATATATACACACATCTACAGTGGCTTGCAAAAGTATTCGGCCCCCTTGAACTTTCCCACATTTTGTCACATTACAGCCACAAACATGAATCAATTTTATTGGAATTCCACGTGAAAGACCAACACAAAGTGGTGACACGTGAGAAGTGGAACGAAAATCATACATGATTCCAAACATTTTTTACAAATAAATAATGCAAAGTGGGGTGTGCGTAATTATTCAGCTCCCCTGAGTTCCACACATATTTTTTCTCTGTATTAACAAAGTATATATATATATATATATATATATATATATATATATATATATATATATATATATATATACTAATATATATATTCTGTGGAGATGACTGTAGTATAATTACAAATGTTTGTATTCTTTGTTTTTTAATATTTCTGACCACATCAGAAATATTAAAAAACAAAGAATACAAAGATTAAATGTACCCAACAAAGTTTTGACTCTTTATGCTCCTCTTTATCCTAAAATCAGCACTTACATTCATCATGACATTTGGAAAATACTTACATCTCTTCACCCAGATTTTGTCATGTTACATTTTTCATTCATCCATTCTGTTTCAGTCATCTGAGGGAGTGGGTATGGATGGTCTAGACCTCATCTGAGCTACCAAAGGGCCCTGGGCAGGTCTTTTGCAGAGCTAACACAGAGACAGACGACCATTCACACACAGAGATTCTACTTACAGAGCAGACACAGCACAGATGTTTCCTTCATCGTCCTTCTCACTCATTTGAGCTTTTTTTCATTTCTGTCACTGACACCAAGTAAAGCCCGCCCTCTTCCTCTGAGTGCCAGCTTTCTATTGGTTCAAACACAGAGGAGGTATTTAACTTTTGTCTTTGTCTAAAGAAGTGAACTAAATCAAATTATTCAAATTATTCAAATACTCTACATCAGTGAGTAACCTGAAGGTAGATAGGCACAGTATTTTTCCCTAAACACTGTGGCTTAAAGCTGTCACGCAAACACACAAGACCAGGAAATCATGAGAGTGAAGAGCTAAAAACATGTTTAAGAAATAATCTGATTATGTCTCATATCTGTGAACGTTAATCCTCCAACATTGTGTATATATGACCACTAGAGGGAGATGTTGGACTTTAAAGTAAAGACTAACATGGATATAAGCAGCTCATCAATGAGGTTTCATTAATTTGTAGTAATAATAATATTAAATGCATTTTTTAATGAAATTGCTGTATTTTATTTGTGAATACAGATTACCTTCATTTGTATATGTGACTGTAGGTGTCTTATTTGTGTATAAGTCAACATGGAGAGAAACAAACTGTGTTCCTCCAGGCTGTGAAACCTTGAAACTGATGAAGGTGAAAACAAAACCCTTGATTTAGTTTAGTTTAATCTTTAAACCTTTACAGCCACAGAAAACAAACGATTAAAGACTGAATTCAAGAAAAAAACATTCAGTACTGCTGTTTGCAAAACTTTATTAGCAATAACCAAAGTTACAGAGACAATAAATTAATAATATGTGACCTGGACTTGAAATGTTGATACTGCAGTAACAAACTGAAGCGTCTCCTTCATGGAAGGAAAAGTTCAAAGCTTCACAGATCAGAGAGGAAACCTCTGACTCTGCAGCTACATGGAAATAATTACCTTCACTTTGGTTTCATAACACTGTCCATCATAACATTTATTCAGCTGTAGCTGAAGATTATTGATCGTCTATAATCGACAGTAATTCGTCTTTTCTTCATCACACACAGTGTTTGTGTTGTCAGTCGGTTCAGTATGTGTGACAGTAATTATACTGTAACAGCTGATCTCTACATGAGGATTAATTTGTGTTTCGAATCTCACAGAAAAAGTTTGATCTTACAGCCGAACCTGAAGTTATTCTGATACTGCAACATACGAGACACTGAACTCATAAATACTGTGTAAAATCAAACTGTGAACAACATGAGATCTTTTGTTTGAAATTAGTTCACTCTGAAATATTTGTGTGGAGAAACACAAAAAAGCATGTCTAAATTTTGTTTGATGTGTTTAGTTTGATAATAGGAACTCCCGCATGTTCATCATATAAGTGAGGAAGAAATATAAAGAACTTTTCAAAGATTTGCTTTGAACTTTTACACTGAGATGAACCTGGAACCTGAAAAGCTGAATAAATAGAGCCACTTTTTCTAATGTTGGACTGTAATATAGTAAATTGAAGGTGATATAATAGTCTAATGAGGTTTGATAATAATCACAGGAATGCAAAATCAAAATGAAATCTAGACGTGTTTGTCATCTGGCAGAGTAAAATTGAGCATCCTCTGTTGGTGTTTGTTAGGATAATTATTGATTTTCAAAGAAAACATTGAAAATTCTCAAATTTGAACAGCAGAAAATGACAGACTGATCATCAGTCCAACAGATACAGCCTCCGTGCGTCCTCCTGCTTCCTTCCTTTTTTTAACAATTCAGTTATAAAACACCTTACTGATGTTTTCTATAGATCAGAAAAACAACAACAATAACAACAACAAAAAGAAGAAAAACAGCAACTGGAAGACCAACTTTCAGTCCAACAGATCCATCCTCTGTGAGTCCTCTTGTCTGACCTGCAGGTGAGAAACAGGTGCGAGGTGTCAGCTGTCAGGTAGGTGATGAGTGAAGAACAGAACAGAATCCATTTCCTCTTCAAACTGCTGTCAGACATTATCTACTGCACTCTGATCACATCACTCAGACCAGCTGCTTTCTACAAAGTCTCATCAACAACATCTTTACAAACAAACATCAACAACCAGGAAGCAGCTTCACCTCTGATCACACACACACTCAACTCTACTCACTCACCTGGAGGATCAACTCTCAGGCTGATGATGCTGATGAGCTGCGATGAGTCTGTTTCTGCCATGAAGACACGACACTCGTATGTTCCACTATCAGCAGTCGTCACATTCTTCAGAATCAAAGACACGTCTCCATCCTTCATCTGTCTGTCCTGCAGATCCACCCGGTTCATAAAAGATGGATGCTGGTTGGCTGGATCAAAGTGTCCATCTCGGTACAAAAGGACATATTTTTCCAGGCCAGTTTTGCTCCACTTTACAAGTCTGATTGTGAGTTTGTTTGGAGTTCGACATGGGAGACTGACGTTCTGTCCAGACTCAGCTGTGATGATCTCCTTGCCTGAAAGAGGAAACAACACAGAGCAGAGAGGTTAAACGTCAAAGTACAAATGTTAGCTTCTATCGCAACCAGACAAACAGACAACGCACTTGCTCAAAATCCTTCTTGTAGCAGTGCTTGCACCTGGAATCCAATACCTTTGCCACAACTTGGACAGCACGTGGTTACGTCCACCATGCCTTGTTTTCTGATGTACATGTTGAAATCCTTAACTTCCTTGGATTGTTGTTGCACAGATATGGCAGCAAGTACCAATTTCATTTGGTGAGCTTAATGCCTCCTTTAGCACAAAGAGCAACAAGTTCTTGATGGAGCAACACTGCCCCCTCTTTAAAACCGAGGCAATCATCCCAACAACATACTGCAAAAGAGAAACCTGGCTCTGTTCCTATTTTCTAGGTCAATACTGAGTAATACAATATATTATGTTAATGATTTTATCGTGTTTTGTGATTTGGTGCTATGTACAAATAAAACTGATTTGAACAAAACTAATTATCTTTGAAATTGTTCAAAATCGTTTCTTCTGCATTTTGAAAGTTATCTACTTGAAGGTGCACGTTTGAAAGTTGGACCAGGGAGTCAAACCTCTCTGATATGATTCGGGGTTTCAGAAAAACTAAAAAAAAAGCTCTGCTAGTGTTACAGATCATATTCACCATTGGTTGTTAGTACAGTACAGTTTATGACAAATGCAATAATCACTGCAAAACATTAATTAATAAATCGGTCTGTGTTTCAGTGGAGCTGAGGGTCTGTTGATCCAAGCAGGGGCCTCAGAAACTACCAAATTACAAATTACCAAGTGCAGAAACAAGATGGGGTGGAATATGATCAGAGCCATTCCATGTTGTTTATTTTTCGTTGACTGTTTTTTTTGTTGTTGTTGTTGTGTGTGGGTTTTTTTTAAATTCTGTAATAATACTGTTATATATGTAATGTTAACTGTGTTAGTGTTTGTTCCATGACTTTGTATGGATTATTTTTCATAATCCTCATTAATGTGAGCGGGTGTTAAGTGTAAACATGTTAACGGCTGGTCTGAACTCACAGACATTTGGTTTCTTGTGTTTTTCACAGTTTAGCTATTGAACTGAGTTCCTGCAGGTTCCACAAACAAAAATACGTCCTGATAATAAGTGAACATAATGTGTCTTTCTGTAGCTACAGAAAGACAGCTGTTGTTTGTATACACTGAACACAAAGCTTTGTAGCTGAATACTGACTCCTGAAACTACAACACATCACACTGACACACACATCACACTTCTTTGTCTCTGTCACAGGGCTGGATGTAATGAAATGTTCTTAGAGTGGCATTGAAATCAAATGGGCAAAATCAAAGTCATTTCTTTACACATATGCAGCTTTTCCATAGTGTAATATGCCTTAAAATGTAACCAATGATTGTGACTTTTTTGTACCATTTAAAATTCAGGAGCAGATCTACAGAGGTGGCATGGAGTGGCATGTGCCACCCTTAATAAACATTGTCATTTACAAAACTATGGTGGCACTCGGTGTGGCAAGAGATTATATCAGGGTGACACATGCCACTCCATGCCACGTCTGTAGATCTGCTCGTGACGGTATACTGACTCCTGAAACTACAACACATCACACTGACACACACATGACACTTCTTTGTCTCTGTGGGCTCTGATCACACCGACATGTTAGGTCCACACAGACTCCACCCAGCCTCGTGTCTCCTTCACAAACACGGAAAAACTGAATCAATATGAAAATAACTCGTCAGGAAATGTTGTTAACATGTAAACAGACTGATGCTTTTCCTCTCTGTCCCACAGAGTGAATCTCACCTGCAGAGACAAACACGAAGAGGCCGACAAACAGCAAAGTCGAGCAGAGCGACGCAGTCACAGCAGACATTTCCGTGTTCTTGCAACTCCGACGCTTCGATTGTTCTAAATGTCTCAGGATGGTTTTATTGAAATAACTGAACCTGAGTTTAAATCCTGACTACATGAGATTAAATTTAAGGTTTAAATGATCCTGAAAGTCTCTGACTGAGAACAGATCTGACTTTTTAGACACTCGTTCAAACTCAATACGTCCAATTCATCGTCTCTGCAGGAAGTCACGTTAGAGTCACGTGTGTTTACGCTGCTGTAGGGTGACCATAAATAAGTGCGTCATAACTAAAGCGGTGAAATCTGAAGCAGGTCTGAGTGTTTAACAGGTTCAGTTCTTGAACGATCTCCACAGAACAACACAAACATCTCATCATCAACCATCAGCTACTACTAAAGACCATCATCAGCCAAAGGACTTCAAAATGACGTCACTGTATAAACATGTATATTGTACTATGGAGGAGGCAGCATTTAGCTGTAGCCTCCAACAAACCACAGAGAACTTTGTCCACCTTTGATTGTCTTTAAGTTGTGTTGGAGCCACAGAGAGCAAATCTTTGTTCTTTATGGAGAAGCAGTGAGGCTGTTTGGACTTTCCTATAAAATATTAGCGCTAAAAAAAACACAATTTACCAAACACACGTGACAAATTCTCATCAACATCTTTACAAACAAACATCAACAACCAGGAAGCAGCTTCACCTCTGATCACACACACACTCAACTCTACTCACTCACCTGGAGGATCAACAGTAAGGTAGGTGATGCTGATGAGCTTGCATGACTGCTTCATCCAATCGGACCGACTCTCATATGTTCCAATGTCATTATTTGTCACATTCTTCAGAATCAGAGACGCGTCTCCATCCTTCATCAGTCTGAGCTGCAGATCCACCCAGTACCTAAAAGATGGATGCTGATTGGCTGGTTCAAATCGGCCATCCCGATACAAAAGGACGTTTTCTGGCTTCAGGTCAGCTCTGCTCAACTCTACAGCCCTGGTGTTGGTGTTTGGAGCTCGACACGTCGGAGTGACATTTTGTCTAGACTCAGCTGTGATGTTTTTCTTGTCTGAAAGAAGAAACAACACAAATCAGGGAGGTTAAAGGGATCAAACTGCAACTGTTCACTTCTAAAGCCGCATACAACATAAAGGACAATTATGCTCAAATTCATTACAGTCAATGCAATACGATCACATCATATTCAAAAAGTCATTAAAAATCATCCTTGATAGTTGATGTGGAACTTTCAAAGTGTTCTTTCTCTCATCCATCCACTTTACATCTCTGCAAAGTTTCAATTTATCTGCATAATTTAAAGAATCCACAGCATCCAGAGTCATTTGCAGTGAGCATGTAACACTGGTAACAAGATACCATGTTGGCACATGAAGAGGATCATAGTGGAATAATTACATCCTTAAATTTAGTTACAGCACTTTAAGAAAGACACTAGATAAGAAAATACTGTGATTATATCAATTCCTCACTGTTGTGTAGGTATTATTTAAAATTTAAATGTTATTTGGATATGATCAGACAAGAGAGGGTTTTCAGGAAATAATGTTAATAATAACAACATTTTTAGCATCTACATGGATGTTAAAATCAGCCACAATTATCATTTTATCTGAGCTGAGCACTAAATCAGATAAAAGTCTGAGAAATCAGACAGAAACTGTGAGGAAGGGCCAGGTGGACGAGCAGCCCTCTCATTATATAACACTGTGAGTCTCTGCATGCTGCCTTTATGGAGCTACAGCTGTTTGTATAGACTGAACTAAAAGCTTTGTAGCTGTATACTGACTCCTGAAACTACAACACATCACACTTCTTTGTCTCTGTCACAGGGCTGGATGTAATGAAATGTTCTTAGAGTGGCATTGAAATCAAATGGGCAAAATCAAAGTCATTT